>NC_045550.1:55660913-55748413 GCF_009769535.1 Thamnophis elegans
ACAATAAAGTTTAGCTACATGAGCCATGGTGGCGCAGTGGTTAGAGTGCAGTACTGCAGGCTACTTATGCTGACTGCGGCTGCCTGAAATTTGGCAGTTCAAATCCCACCAGGCTTAAGGTTGACTCAGCCATCCATCCTGCCAAGGTGGGTAAAATGAGGACCCCAGATTGTTGGGGGCAACATGCTGACTCTGTAAACTGCTTAGAGAGGGCCATAAAGCACTGCAAAGTGATATATACCATAAGTCTAAGTTCTATTGCTACTATTACATGCAGAATCTTTATTTAGCATCTGGTATTGTTGAAATATGTTTAATCTGCCTTTGGTACCAAGATCACTCCTCTCCTATGCAGCGAAGTGATGCCTGCAATAGGCCATAGAAGTAGGACAGAATTTCCCTGTTTTAATCTTTCATAAATGTCAAAGCACACGATACTGTTGCTTTTTAAATGGACATCCACTTCCTGACCTCCAAATTTACATATAGGTAGACCTTGACTTACACCAGTTCATTTAATGGCCATTCAAAGTTTACGGCCTTGAAAAATGTGATTTACGACCGGTTTTCACATGACTGTTTGCAGCATAGTTTAGTTTACTTTATTGTCATGGCACATGATACAACAAAATTAAATACCATATTCAGTGTACAAGATTTTGTTCGCATAAAGGCTTAAACCTCCCCCTTTGCTCTTGCCAGATTCACTATTCCTATCCTGCCAGTAAGGGAAGCCAGATTCCCTTAACACTAATTTAACAACTGCAGTGATTCACTTAACAACAGTGGCAAAAAAGGTCACAAAACAGGGCAAAACTCACTGTATTTTCGGAGTATAAGATGCATCTTTTCCTTCAAAAAGAGGGTGAAAATTTGGGTGCGTCTTATACACTGAATACAGCATTTTTGGCATCCGAAACCCTGCCCCCTTCACCAAAATGGCTGTGCATAGCCTTTAGGAGGCTTCCAGAGAGCGACTGGGGAGGGCTAAAATGAGTGAAAAACGGGCTGCTTCTGCTTGTTTTTGCCCACCCCCAGCCCCCAGAGCACTCTATAAGCCTCCTAAAGGCTATTCATGACCTTTTTTTGACAAAAACAGCTTGTTTTTGAAAAAAAACGGGCCGTTTTTTTGCTTGTTTGTGGGGGGGGGCAGTCCCTAGGAGCACTCTACAAGCCTCCTAAAGGCTATGCATGCATTTTTTGACCAAAAAACAGCCCATTTTTGCAAAAAAAATGGGCCGTGTTTGGGAGGTCTGCAGAGTGCAAAATCTTTTTTTCAAATTTGCCTCTTCAAAATCTTGGTGTGTCTTATATTCCAGTGCGTCTTATACTCCAAAAATACAGTAATAGCTTAAGAGCAGAAATTTAGACACCAACTGTGGTCATAAGTCAAGGACTACCTATATCACATAGGTTTCCAAATGGGTGCCAATATTCCTCATTGTTAGGAAATAGTTTTCATGCTGTTGAATATCCTTATTATTGGTCAATGGGCCAATCTAAAAATTTTCTTCGTCTGTCTGTCTGTTGTCTTTACCACTCATGCTCCTTAAAGCCTGAAATCATATCACTTATGAAATGCCAGGAATAAATTTTGCAGTGTACAGAAAGTAAAAAATGGATATGCTCTTTCCCAAATTGCTCAACTGAGTAACAGGATGTAAGAGGACGAAAAGAGGGAAAGGAGACTTAGTAGTTTGAGTCACACTTCGTTTATCGAGTGGTGTGTTAGGACTTTGGTTTCTGTAATAACCAGTAGGATGGCAGACAACCATCAAATGTAGGTTGTCTGGCTGATGCCATTTAGTGTTATTAAACCGCAATGGATTTCCATCAAACCGAGAAATACAGACACAAACAGATTGATGATGGTGTTTTTTTTTTTTTGCAATTTGGGTTGATCCTCTTTACTGCTTTTAACGCTGCTATTACTAACCTTGGGGGTTTTTTCCCCCCTCTAAACTTAGGCAAAGTTATGTAGTATTACCTAACGTAAGAGCAGCTTGGTTTGAATCGGGATAAGCAGTGGACAAAGTAATCCAGCCTTTTTTTTTCTTTTTTTTTTTAAAAGGTTTTATTGTTTTATTAAACAAAAACACGAAAAAAGAATCATCCTTCGTTACATCTTGTAGAAAGCGTGTCGATTGGTTACAATATATTTCGTGCTTTCTTCCACAATCATTACATACTTCATTCATATTGAATTCTACATTTTAAATCAAAATCTTTATGTATTTACTATCAGTGTACCACAATTCTCATTTAATTACCATTATTAAACGTGCTTTTATCTGAAATCATTTGTATTTAAAGACACAACCACCTACTGGCATTCATTTGCAATTCAATAAACCTCCAATACATTACACCTTTATAACATATTCTGAAACAAAATCAGTTAATAAGATATCTAAGCATCCCCCCCCCCTTTTCCCCCAATCACAATTTAAAGCTTATATCCAGTCTTTTGATTTTCACAGCACCAACTACTACCCTCCCCATGGTCACATGACTGAATCTTGTACCTTTGGCCGTCGGTCCACATTTACAGTCATTGGCAGTGATCCATGGTGCCATGGCCACATTTTATGGCACTTTTGCTGAAAAAAATACCATATCCTTCTGTTTTCAGCAAAACCCATTCCTACTGAACAACGCGACTTGGTTCACTTAACCACTGTGGCATTTACTTAACAACCACTGCTAAAAAGGAGAACAATTAGAGGGGTGTTTTTGGGCGACCCACTATATCACTGTCACAACTTGCAACTGTCATGGACAGGCTCCATTGCAGTCATGAGTAAAATACGTCAACCCTCAGTTAGGGTCCAGAGTGACTAACGTTGTATCATTTTCTCATAACAGTCTTCAAACCCCCTGATCCTTTTGGTAATTTCTGCACTTTTTCTAGCTCTATTTTGCCCATTACCAAATGCAGTGGCCAGACTCTGCATAGTTTCCCATAGGGCATTAATAATATTGATTATCTTATTTGATGAAAATATTGGTTTACTTACTCAAATTCAACATAGAGAAAAGTAAAGTCCTACACTTAGGTAAGAAAAACCAAAAGCACGCATATAAACTGGGTGAAACCAGCCTTAATAGCAGTGACTGTGGGAGGGATCTTGGAGTCTTAGTGGACAACCAGCGAAATATGAGCCAGCAGTGTGCAGCAGCAGCCAAAAAAGCCAATGCATTCCTAAGTTGCATTAACAATCAAGTTACCGTATTTTCGGACTCTAAAACGCACTGGTGTATAAGACTCACCAAGATTTCAAAGAGGTAAGTAAGAAAAAAAGTTTCTGCCTTCCCCCAGCCCCCAGGAGCACTCTGCAGGGCTGGGGGAAGGAAATACGCCCCCCTTTTTGCAAAAATGGGGCCATGTTGTTGCAAAAATGCAGGTGTTTTTTGCCATCCCTCAGCTGAGCTGAAGCCTGCAGAGTGCTCCTGAGGGCTGGGGGAAGGCAAAAAGCCTTCATTTTTGCAGGAAAATGGGCCATTTTTCATAAAAAGGGATGGGGGTGGGGCTTTAAGAAGCCAAAAAATGGCTGTATTCAATGTTATAAGACGCCCAACATTTCCATGCTCTTTTAAGGGGGGGAAGTGCATCTATACTCCAAAAAATATAGTATATACCATCAAGATCAAGTGAGATACTAATACCATTCTATAAAGCCCTACCTAGTAAGACCACACTTAGCATACTGCATCCAGTTTTGGTCACCACACTATAAAAAAGATATTGAGACTCTAGAAAAGTTCAGAGAAGAGCAACCGGATGATTAGGGGACTGGAGACTAAAACATATGAAGAACTGTTACAGGAACTGGGCATGGCTACTCTTGTGAGAGAAGGACCAGGGGGGACATGATAGCAGCGTTCCAATAATTGAGGGGCTGCCAACAGAGAGGAAGAGATCAAGCTATTTTCCAAGGCACCCAAAGGCCAGACAAGGAACAATGGATGGAAACTGACTAAGGAGAGATTCAACCTAGAAATAAAGAGGAGCTTTCTGACAATGCGAACAATCAACCATGGAAACAGAAGTTGCCTTCGGAAGTTGTGGAACTTCATCACTGGAGGCTTTCAAAAAGAGATTGGACTGCCATTTGTCAGAAATGGTTGTACGATCTCCTGCTTGAGTGGGGGTTGGACTAGATGACCTGTCAGGTCCCTTCGAACCTGTTAATCTGTTGTTATTATTACTCCAGTTCCTAATGATCCCTAGTATAGCATTCCCAACTGCTACTTGCTTACCTCAACTGAGCTACTCACTGCCATCCCAGTGTGATATACTTATTTACTAATGTTTCACCACACTGTTGAAAGAGATCTTTCCAAAGCTTTTCATGGCCCTTTTGGTTTTGCTCCTGAATAGTTTACTAGTATCACCATCTAAAGAATGAAAACAGTCTTAACTTCTGATATCAGAGGTTTTGAAAAAATAAAAATAAATTCATTTGGGTATCTGAAAGGGGGAAAACATGTAAGAGAAGGGGGGGGAAGAACAACTACAAGTTTTAAATAGCACAGCAAAGGACAATAATAATCAGTCAGCATTTTTCAAAATTGCTATTAGATGATCATTCTAAGCTGGATTTCATGCACAGTAGTGTGGGAGTTGTTTCTCAGTCACAACTGAACAAACATCTGTGTATGCACAGTAGTATAATTTTTCTACACTCTTAATTAAGACATTCATGCTGTTAAATCAGATCATAACAGCAGTGAATGTGCCTCATAGTAAGAGAAAGCATTACAAAATGATAGTGCTCTTTGATACTTGACTTATATTATATCTTTACTGCAATGAAAAGGGAAAGCATTTAGCAACACTGCAGCCACGTGGCTAACAACCACACATTACATGATGTTCTTTTTTTTTTCTAGTGACGTGGAGAAACAAATTCAATACGCTGCCTTGTTTACAAGCAATGTCCTCTATGTAATTGACCGAAAATGCTACCGGATAGGTTACAAACAAGGAGAATGTAGCTGAATGAATGTGACTGTTGCTTCCCTATTTGTGCATTTGTCATGAATTTAAACCCTTGCTCTCAAGGGAGGGACGCTAGGTTTGGAATTTGTGCTGGCATAGAAAAATGAAATTAAAAGTAATCAATGAAAAAACCTTTTCCCAATGACCTGGGCTGCGTCCTTGGGCAACTGTTGTGTTTGGTGGTAACTAAGGCCAGTTTACAACAAATCTGGAGACATTTACAGGTTTTTCAGTGCTATGAAATTTGCATCAAAAAAATCCTCCACGATGGGAGCAATCAATAATCTACTACTTAACTGATATAATACTGATTGTATCAGCACAGTACTGATAACGTGTTATAGAAGTGTTTACAGGTTAGGTTTAAGACATAGCAGAAACTTTGATAGAATAGAATACAATAGAATAACAGAGCTGGAAGGGACCTTGGAGGTCTTCTAATCCAACCCCCTGCTTAGGCAGGAAACCCTACACCACTTCAGACAAATGGTTATCCAACATCTTATTTAAAATTCCAGTGTTGGACCGTTCAGAACTTCTGGAGACAAATTGTTCCGCTGATTAATTGTTCTAACTGTCAGGAAATGTCTTCTTTAAGTTGCTTCTCTCCTTGATTAGTTTCCACCCATTCGCTTCTTGCCCTGCCCTTCAGGGTGCTTTGGAGAATAGCTTGACTCCCTCTTCCTTGTGGCAACCCCTGAGACATCGAACACTGCTATCATGTCTCCCCTAGTCCTTCTTTTCATTAAACTAACATACTCAACTCTAGCAACTGTTCTTCATATGTTTTGGCGACTGTCAAAGACAAGGGAGCGGTGGCCCGCATGGCTTCTTCAAACAGCAGAAGAAGGGACAGGAGGGGAGGATCATTCGACAAGCCCACGGGGGCGCGCTGCTCTCTCCTCTGACAGCCTGCCTCATTTCCAATGAAGGGGGTGGGGAATCCATGCAATTTCCTCCCTCTGCAATTCCCACCCTCCCTCTGCGTGCACTCCAGCCGAAACCTCCTGGAAGGCTTCTGGCGGGTGAGCAGGGGGGGGGGCAGGCCAGGGGAGGGACCATTCTGGTACTGGGCCCCCGGAAGCCCCAGTATAGGAGACACACTGAATTCTTTCAACCAGTACACATGTACCGGACAGGACCAGCTGAAACCACCTCTGGGGCAAAATGCAGAAGATGGATTTAGTTTCCTTATCAGGTAATGTCTATTGTACAAATCCAGAACTGGTTAGATTCTGTGGCTCTAACCACTGTATCACAACTTCCCCCAAACTGAAACAGGTTCTCTCAATAGGTTTAGGGCTTAGTGGCAACAATCATCAATCAAACAGAATAGAGCTGAAGGAGACCTTGGAGATCTTCTAATCCACCCTCTGCTCAAGCAGGAGACCTTATAGCCATGATGGCGACCTATGCACACGTCCAGAGTGGCATGCAGATCCTTCTTTTGGGCACGTGCATGATCTTCAGCCTGCCCTTCTGGTGTCCGGTTCATGGATGGTCTTTGGGTTTCTGGCACTCCGGTGTACGCGAAGACCTGCCAGCCAGCACGCATGCACCTGCCAGAAACCCGAAGAACTGGTGGCCAGCACACACATGTACACTGGCCAGATGATTTTTGGGTTTCCAGCACTCTAGCGTGTGTGTGTGTGCATATGTGAATGCACCCACATTCCAATTAAGCACTCAGTGCCGAAAACGAATATAGGGGATAAAAATGAGAATTGTTTAAACCTATTACCTCCAGAAGTTGTGAATGCTCCAACACTGGAAGTTTTTAAGAAGAGATTGGGCAATCATTTATAGGGTTTCCTGCCTGAGCAGGTGGTTGGACTAGAAGACCTCCAAGCTCCATTCCAACTTTGTTATTCTATTCTTTTCTAAAATTACTTGTTCAACCCATTTATGTCTTATTTTCACTGGGGCCAGACAAAATTTGCCTCCTGCATAGCTAATAGTGGGTTATAAATCCTGGAGAGGTAATTCAAATAAAATTGTTCCTGTTTTACTTTTCCAAATATAGTGGATGCTTTTCAAAACCCTTTAGCCATTGTCCAAGCAATGTCCTAAAGCAACGCAATAGACAAATTTATTTGAGAACCGAATTAGAGTACAAGCTTGAAAAGAAATTTCTTAAGGATTCTTCCCTGCAGGAAACAGAAAGATAGTTTGCTGGTATATTTGTGTAACCAAAAAACCAGATTTTGGCATGAATTTATCTACAGATGCACTGATTTGTTAGGATGATAATTGCTTGATGATCATGCTTTTAGCTATCAGAGAGGGCATATGTATAAGCAGTTGGGCTTTCAAATATAATCAACCACATTAAATTTTAAAAATTGAGACCTTGTAAACCTGCATTAGGGGTGACTTTTTACCTGAGCTTTGTGCCTGTTTTTTTATTATTTTGTTATCTGCTAGCTGAAGGGACTAGTAAAATATTCATTGGAGTGACTCACACAAATTGGCTCCCACCAGTTGAAAGTGGGAAGGGGTGTGAGAGAAAAAAAAGTTTTAAAAAACCACCGGTATAAGGAATATAAAGGGGTGGTTTTGCTTTAATTTCATTTCTTAAGTACAATTGATTCCTGGCTGGCTTAAATCACAAAGACTAGATGATCGTCAGTATGGGGATAAGTAAAAGAGATGGGAGTTCTGGCCATGCCCTGCTGAGGTCAAACACAACACTGAGATGCAGCGGTCAATGAAATTGAGTTTGACACCCCTATCCTGGAGGAAAGAGAAAACAAAGCCAGCCTGGAAAACTTGGCATCAAATACTTGAGGAAGAATTTTTTTTTACATTTTTTAAATTGAATAAACATTAAAAACATTGGACATAGAGCAGAGGTGGGTTTCCTACCAGTTCGCACCAGTTCGGTAGAACTGGTTCGTCAAATCTACAGAAGCGGTTAGAAGAGGTTCCACCAGTGGACCTGGAAAGCAGGCCACACCTACAGAAGAGGTTCCAAACTTTTTTGAAACCCACCACTGACACACACGCACGCACGCGCACACACACACACACACACACACACAGAGACTCACAGAGAGTGAGAAATAGAAAGGAAAGAAGAAAATAAATAAAGAAATAAAGAAATAAAAGTGAGAGAGAGATGAAAGAAAAAAAGGGACAGAGAGACAAAAGAAAGAAAAGAGGGAGAGGAGAGAGAGAGAGAGAGAGAGAGAGAGAGAGAGAGAAAGAAAGAAAGAAAAGAAAGAAAAGAAAGAAAAGAAAGAAAGAGAAAGAAGAAAAGAAAGAAAAAGAAAGAAAGAAAAAAGAAAGAAAGAAAGAAAACACATGGCCAGCAAGCCGCTCCCACCAGGTCACATGGCTGGCAAGCCACTCCCACAAAGGAGGCCACACCACAAAGTAGGTTCGAAAAATTTTTGAAACCCACCACTGACACCCACCACTGACATAGAGCGACCTTTCTGGCTTTGTCATTTCCATACCTATTTTAATGTAACAACAAATACAGTTTCTACTTATCGTACATAGCTACATTCATTGTATTGACATATCCCTTATCCTCCTTTGTATATTTATCTGTGTATTATCCATTTTCAATTTTACAGTCCTCAAAATATTCTATTTCGACTTTTCCTCATTTCCAACCATTGACACATTTTGTTCCAAATTTCATAATATTCTGTCTCGTCTCTATTTTGGATTTCTAGTTGTCAGTCTGTCCATTTCTGCACAGATCAAAATTTTCTTTATTACCTCTTCTTCGAGGGGGGCATCTCTGTTTTTTTCCAATTTTGCACATATATCAATCTTGCTACGGTATATGCAGCATTAAATATGTCACTCCTTTACTATATTTTTCTTTTATTATTCCTAATGGGAACAGTTCTGGTTTTAAATCTTCTGGTTTTAAATCTTTTGATCTAACATCTCTTCCAACCATGTCTTTATCTGACGCCAAAAATCCTTGGCTTTTGTACATAACCGTCACATATGATGAAAAGATCCTAAAGCCAAGTTACATTTGGATCTTAAGATTATTAAGGTCCCTTGGGATAATGCCGAAGATACTGCAAAAGATCAAAACTACTGGAAAACAGTTGTTGCTCAATGTGCTTTGGACAGGACATAATGATGATGATGATGATGATAACCATGGGACTATGCAATAGTCATGAGTATGAAAAATGGTCATAAGTCATTTTTTCAATGCCATCGTAACTTTGAACAGTCCCTCATTGAATGCAAGTGGAGGACTACCTGTAACGCTGACAGGAACCTCAAGGCATACAAAGGTAGACATTGTTCGTTTATATCCTTTGGGGCTTCATGGACAAACGGGTTTTTTTTTACCCAGGATTTATATGCCACCCTTCTCCCAAGGACTCAGGGCGGCATACAACATTAAAAAAAACACATAATACAAAAGTTTTTTAAAAATTAAATAGAATATCCGAAACAAACCCAATTAGAATTAACAATAACATTTTTTAAAAAATCAAATTAAAAGTAACAATGATCAATAATTTATTTTGTTTTGTTCAGGCCAGGCTGGCTTGCTGGAAAAGCCAACTTTTTAGGGGTTCACTATTAAGATCAAAAATAATGTCTATTTGAAAGACATTTCCTTTTAAAAACCTGATTGTCAACAAAGCCACTTTTTTGGCTTTCTCCACCATTCAGCTCTGAACACCCCTTATGCAAATTCAGTTTTTCTCTCAATTAGTGACTCACATGCCACTGAATCATAATTTTCCCTGTTTGTTTAGTCTGAACTGGTGTAATCTCAGCCACAACTAATATGAGGATTTTTAAAAAAATGATGGTATAGATCAGTGACGACTAACCTTTTTGGCACGAGTGCCAAAACAGGAGTGCGTGTGCGCATATGGGTGCTCCGGAAAGCGGAAGAGCAGCTCCCTGGCGCGCATGCACGGACCAGAAACCAGCAACTCAGTTTCCCAGCATGCACGTGCATGCTGGGGTGCTGCTCTTCTAGTTTCTGGTGCTCCTGTGGGTGCAAAGACGAGTTGGCCCGTGCGCATGCGCCATGGAATCTGGAAGAGCAATGGGCAACGGCCAGTGTGTCCAGAGAGATGGCTCTGCGTACCACTTCCGGCCCGCGTGCCATAGGCTTGCCATCACAGCGAGATGGATGATTTAGAATATTGAATATACATAAATAAAATAAAAATAAAGAAACGCATCATGAAATTTTCTCATCATTATTTCCTTAACTGGCTATGTACATAACAAGCCAGCTGTTTCTCAGTAATTTTTGAATAAAAGGAGCAATTTATCCATTACATTAATACACGATTTTCAAATTTGAGGCATATTAATATGCATTTAGGGGTATTCATCTTTGTAATTATGGCAATTATGGATTACACATGCAAATTTCTAATTATTTGACTGCAGGGTGCTTATCTTATTTGAAGCATAAAACTATTATAATAGGATATGAGAGGAAAAGATCTAATAGTTTTGCTTAGAGTCCCTATTTGTGATGTTGTGTGGCGTAGCTTAGAGCTGGCAATTGTTTAATCACAGCAGACTAATGGAAAAAGATATTTTGTTCCGTTTTGTGCCAGAGTTGAAGGACAATAATCTTTCCATCTGGCACAAAATAATTGACTCACCTTTTGAAGTGTTATTTCTTTCTTCATTTCATTTCCACTATCACATTTTTTACTTCAACTTAAAAAATCACTCCTGGGTGGTAGTCTTGGTTAAATAAATAATTGAGTGCAGCCCCATATTTTGGATGCCAAATATTCAGAAGAACACTTGATGCAGTTAGAGTTAGGTTTTTCTATGTATCTCTCCTGCCACCGTGGTGGTCATCCAGGTTTTGCACCCCAGTCAAAAATGAAGATGATGGAGATGACATCAGAATAACAGAATTGGAAGGGACCTTGGGGGTCTTCTAGTCAAGCAGAAAAACATTTTCAGACAAATGGCTGCCTAATCTTTTCTTTAACATCTCCAGTGTTGGAGTCCCACATCTTCATTTTGTCATGAAGCTAAACAAGGGGCCAGCAGCAGAGAAGTTAAAATAGAAGTAATGACAAGATTTAGGATGCAAATGCTAGAAGGATACGCTTTGTGAAAATGATAACACTTTAAATGGCAGTGATCATGTAGTGTGAATTAAATTCTATATATCTTGGGTCAAAGAAAAAAAAGAATGAGAAGAAAGAATAAATTTGAAAAATGGCAAGGCTGCAGGTGTAGCTGGTGTAGCTGGAGAAATGTTGAAATATGTACTGTGTGTATTTTTCTTATCGCGTGTTGTACAGCAATGTGTGCAAAGAGTGCCACCTACAACTTCTTCTGGAACAGGAGACTCTTCTGAAAGTCACTCATGGCCTCTTGTATGGAATATTGCAATGGGGCTGACCTTGAAGAGGTCATTTGGAAGCTATATATACTTAACCACGACATGACCTTTTATTCCCAATTGTCGATACCTTTCCAACAAGTTCAAATAGTGCAGACTACTCTGTATTCCTTCTCTTAGGAAATGTCATCACAGGACGAGGGAAGTAGGTCATCTCAGTAGCTGCCTCCCATGTCCCAAGAATCTCAATAGCTCCTACCCAATTGGCTTTTAGGAAGATCCTAAAAACCTGGTAATAAAGCACTTCTCATGACTAGGACTACTCTGCCCAGTTATCAAATTCATTTCCCTGAAATGTTAACTTTTCTCTACAGATGTCTATGGAGCTTCTCAGTCATCCAGGTCATGGTCGTCCCAAAGATGCTTTTCCAAAAGGCAACTGGACTTCCTTGGTTCTTCCTTGAAAACATTTTTCTTCTCCTTCAAGAGATTCAGAGCTGAAGAAGCTTCTTGGATGAGAAGCGAAATCTTATCAAGAAAAAAACCAAGAAAGTCCATTTGGCCTTTTGGAAAAAGCATGACCTGACAAAAGCGCGAACGTCATAAGCGCGCCGACAAAAGCGCGGCGCTAAAACCGCGATGTCAAAAGCGCGTCGACAACAGCGCGCCGACAACAGCGCGCCAACAGAAGCGCAATTTAAGTTAAGGTAAGGTTTAGGGTTAGGTTTAGGGTTAGGTTTAGGGTTAGGTTTAGGGTTAGGTTTAGGGTTAGGTTACAGCGCGCTTGTCAGCGCGCTGTTGTCGGCGCGCTTCAGGGCTCATTCGTCGCTCATTCGTCGCGCGGTTTTGTCGGCGCGGTTTTGTCACCGCGGTTTAGTCAGGCGCGCTTTTGTCGTTCATGCATTTGTGGTGGAACTGGAAAAAGCACCCTTGGGATTTTCTCTCTAGATGTTCTCTCTCTCCGGGTCACTTGGCAAATGTTGAGACAATGTGTGCTGCAATTTTAGGCAAAGCTCCTTCCCTTTTTGAAGAGTTTGACTTAAAGCTTCATAACAATTTCTTGTGCAACCTAAGTTTTCTTTCCTCGCTTCTTGTTCCTTCAAGGTGTACAAGGGAGACGAGACAACGTACCAAATCTCAGGCCTTCAGGTGAATACAGATTATAGATTCCGCGTGTGCGTTTGCCGCCGATGCTTGGATACCTCACAAGAACTCAATGGACCTTTCAGCACTTCTGTTGCCTTTATTCTCCAGCGGAGTGAGCTCATGCTTACTGGGGAACTGGGAAGAACCGATGACCCCAAGACTAAATGTATGATGCCTTCTGATGAACAGTTTGCAGCCCTCTTAGTCCTTGGCTTTGCAAGCGTCTCCATCTTATTTGCTTTTATACTACAGTATTTGTTTATGAAGTAGAGAGTTCAACACAAGTATCTGAGGTATCGTTTTAATTAATGATTCATACTATAATCAATATGTTTTATTCAGATAGTCCTCTTTATTTTTTCAGTGCATTTGTTTCTGGTTATTGTTGTTGTTTTTTAAAGGGTGACGGGGGGAGGGAATGACAGTCCTATTTAGAGAATAAAAATTGACGTTCAGGTGCACCTTTTGGACATTCAAGGTTAGGAAAGTGGTTCAATATATCTAAGCCAGAGACCAAAACAAATATTTTAACATTTGGATGTTCTGTCCCCTGCTCCTATGATTTTATTCACTTGCTCGTTTTTATTTTTAATTTTCAGAATGTAGAAATGTAACCAGTTTGCCTTCACGTTTTTTTGCCTACTGCTAAACTTGTTGCAGTCTTTAAGTTGCAAGTTTATTACATTAGAGTAACCGCTTTAAGCTCCTCTGAATCTGCAAGATTTAACCATCCTTATGTAGTAGCATTGCAGCTAAGCATTCCTCAATGCATTTGTTGCACAAGTCATTAATTATAAATATCACATACGATATTCACTACATTTATTTTCTCCTCAACCCTCATACCGCCAGTTTTGCATTGTTTTTGCGTTATTCCCATACGGGGAGGGGAAAAAATTAATCTCAATTATGTAATCAACTATATTTTTAGCACATTTCAATCCCGATAATTTATCTTGCAACCTAAAGTCTTCTTTGAATTGTAAACGTTTTACTCAAGCTGTTTGCGCACTATAAATTCCTGTATATCGAATCTGATAGCCAGATAGCTTTATCGATGGAAAAGCATTACCGTTTCTACCATTTTCTTTATTTTATAGCAGTAATTTTAAGAGGCATTGTGCAATAGTTATTCCCCATGTCCAGCTGTTTTTATTTTGTTTAAAGAAAAGCTGCTTTTAACTAGTTTGTTTGCCTTTGTATATAAACTTACTTTTTAATCCAATCACTAGATTTGTTATATTCATCGTGATCTTATGTGTTTATAACTGGCAAAAGCTTGCTGCCTTTGCTATTTAAATTAGAGTATTACCTTTTACTATAAGCAAACACTCAATCAGTCTTGTTAAGAAAAAGGTCCACCTGCATTTCAGTTTTGGAAAAAACATAGTAAATTCATACAGGCATCTCAGATGCTAAATACTGTAATTAGAGCTGATATGAAAAGGTGCCATTTCTTCCATCTCCTCCTCCTCCTCTTCCTCCTCCTCCTCCTCCTCCTTAATGGCATTGCCTATTACAAACTATGTCATGTAATATCCATTCATTTCCCTCTTCAAATTCATTAGCTGCTGCCTTCAGAAGTGACGGTGGGAGGGAGATCATAGTTCACATGACAACACACTGCATGTACTGTCCTAATAAAGCAAAAGAAGCATAACAGTGCTGTGTTGCAAAGCATCAACCTCAAGCATTATTGATATTTCCAGAATGCCTCTGAGAAGTTCTCCAGAACTCCTTTGACTGGCTGGTAGCTACATACCAGTGCTGGGTTATCTTCTGGCAATTGGACGATTGGCCACTAACAGTGTGTGAATGCCTTTTATTACACACTCAAAATTCCAGAAATGCTCACTAGCCCTCAATTTTTGGAGATTCCTGTGGGCATGGCCAAAGGGGAAAAGACAAAGAGGAGATGTGGAGCAGCTGGTTTCAGCAGCAGCTGCAGTCTTGACACCCAGCTCTAGATTCAACTAGTCTTCAGATCATAAGGGTAGGGTGTGGTCCATTGCAAACTTAGTGTCCTCCTGAATGGGACGTTGCATGTGCTTTTACATGATTGCCAAGGCACGTTCATTCAGTCCATCAAACCCTTGGTGGTTCTGTTGATTTAAGGGGGAAAAAAATAACCTTGGGTTATTTTTATGACGTCTAAGTGCCTCAGGGATGTTGAGCAGGAGTTGTAAAGTAAATTATACGTGGAAATGCACAGAGCTGTAACCCTTAGGAATCTCTCCCAAATAGTGTTGTTGCAATTTGTGAAGCATTGCTACATAACTCTGTTCACTTCAATCAAACAGAGGTACACAATGATATGTTCCCTCCCCACAAAGCTTCATAAAAGCCCCCCACCCCGGCAGATATTTCAATGTTATTTTTAAAGTACCAGAATGGGGAGAGACTGGGGAGCCATCATATCAGCTCTATTTAATCGTTAAGTCAATTGAAATAACACGTGCACCCTTTCCTTAAAAGCCTGTGCAGGAAAAACAAAAAAGCGAATCCATTCGGTTCCTATTCTAGCTCTGCATGAATTGAAAGAGTTGTCGTGAATTGTGTCCCAGGCTTTGCGTCCTCTTGCATTCAAACAAACAAATAGTTCTGCATATTTTTTTTAATCTTCTTTGGGTTTGGCTTGCATTGTACTTCTTTTTTGGTCTTCTCTTTTGCTATGACACAAGGCAGCGCGATGGCTCAGTGGTTAAGATGCCGGGTGTGTTGGCTGGAAAGCCAACATTCCGGGTTTGAAACCCGAGCATCCCGCAACGGGATGAGTACCCATCTTTGCCTAGCTCCTGCCCACCTAGCAGTTCGAAAGCATGCAAATGCAAGTAGATAAATAGGTACCACTTCGGTGGGGAGGAAACGGTGCTCTGCAACATCATGCTAACCATGGAAATGTCTTCGGACAGCGCTGGCTCAACAGCTTTGAAAAGGGGATGAGCGCCGCCCCCTATAGTTGACAACTATATAGTTAAAATCTGCAGGGACTGCTTTCCTTCCTTCCTTTGCTATGATACAGTGTCCTTTATTATTCATTCATTCCCATAACCAAAGTAATGGGGAAACCAATATTATTTTTGTTTTAGGATTATTTATACTATATACTGCATTCAGTACTTTAAAAAGCCAATTAAAGTGCAATCTCATTATTTATTGTAAAAATGAAAATAAAAAATGTACTTATGTACTAAATCTCTCCCCTTATCCCACCTCTGACCCCGTAGCAGCATACTATTTTTTTTTCCTATTTTGTTTTATGTAAGTATAATTTAGGTAAACTATTTTCATTCCCCAGCACCATTCCTAGTATTAACCTTCTTATAGTATATTGTATGTTTTAAAATGGGAGTGTTTTATGAATTGCCAAAAAAGAAGAAGAAATAAATGTACCCATTATTTCCTGCGCACAAATAAACAACCTTGCGGGGACCACATCCATTCCATCTGCGGTACATTAAAAACAATCATCTTCAAAGTTTACATGTAGCCAAAAAAAAAAAAATCATAAGCATCTTTTGAAATAATAGTTTGAAACTGATTATTCTGTGTGCCTCTCTTGATGTAGCAAACTAGTACAAAGGTTCTCTTGTTTTTTTTCCTTTCCTAATGTTAGTATGCATATTTGCCTAGCAAACAAATGATATTGAGCTATTTTCTTTCTTTTTTTAAAAAAATCTCCTCTTCCTGTTTTGGCTCCAGTTTTGGCCTTGACAAATGTGGTATTGTTGTCGTTGTTTAATTCAACTTTATTCCTTTTTATATAATACTCGGTTGTCTTCAAATATAAAATTATTTTTTAAATTTTTTAAAGAATGTAGATAGAATTAGCTGGGCTTTGATCTCATTTCAATCATTGGGAACAATTAATTAGGAGTCATTGGAAACCTGTTAGTTGTCGTGGCTCTGAAATCCTTTTCATTTTTCTGGATTGGGGGCAATCCATTTAGAAAGCCACACCTTTGTGAAACAGTTGTTGTCACTTTCACCGTGCCTTGTGATTATCAGCCCACTGTCATAACAATTCCTACCATTTTTGACTTGAGCAGAAACTTATCATATTTTTCAGAGTATAAGACGCACCTTTTTCCCTCAAAAAAGAGGGTGAAAATCTGGGTGCATCTTATACACTGAATACAGCATTTTTGCCTCCCCAAACCCCACCCCCTTCACCAAAATGGCTGTGCATAGCCTTTAGGAGGCTTCCAGAGTGCTCCTGGGGGCTGGAGAGGGCAGAAATGAGAGAAAAACTGGCTGTTTTTTGCTTCCTTTTGCCCCCCCCCAGCCCCGAAGAGCACTCTTCAAGCCTCTTAAAGGCTATTCATGCCCTCTTTTTAAAAAAGAAATGGGCCAGTTTTTGCAAAAAAAAAATATGGGCCATTTTTGGGAGGTCTGCAGAGTACAAAACCTTTTTTTAAATTTGCCTCTTCAAAATCTTGGTGCATCTTATACTCTGAAAGTACGGTACTTACTGCATATGCTCTCAAAGTTTGCAGGCAAAGTCAATCACTGGTTGTTGAGCTCGTTAGTTGGAAGTTTTCCCACTGATTTCAGTGGGGCTAATGCGGAATTTCAGCAGAAGAGTTGAACATAAGTCTATCTGCAGGAAATGGAGGGAGATCCCCATCAGAGCAAATCGATGCCCGCAACCTTTGGTTTCAAGATCAATATTTCTCTCCCTTATTTTTAAGGGAGGGAGTTAATTACACCAGCTGATCACGGGGGGGGTTCAAATTTGTTTTTACTAGCGGTTCTGTGGGCATGGCTTATTTTAATCGGCGTGGCTTGGGAAATTTATGTTTCAGATTGGAGATGGGAAATAAATATGCTGTAAACCTTTTCTTTTAAAAGGCCAAAGAAACCAGTAACATGAGCCGCACCGAGCTGAACGCAGGAGAGCGGGAGGGTCCGAAGAGTGCATGGTTTTGTTTGCTGCCTGTGAACTCCAGGGGGGGGCAGCAGCCGAGTGAGGAAACCAGCAATCTGCCAGCTGCTGAGCACCATCCTCATGAGTAAACTGCAGATTATAGGCAGCTGGCAGATCCTGGCATGCTTACTTGCCTGTTTGCTCCCTCCCTCCAGCTCGCAGGCAGCAAATGAAACTGCCACCTCCTGCTTCCATGCATCGAGGAGGCAGGGAGGCTCGCTCCCACGTAGGAGGTAGTGATTGCAAACCCTCGGGCTCCCTGAGCAGCCCATGTGTGCTACCTGTGTGTAGGCACTAGGAGGTAGTTGTGTGGACACATGTGGTAAAGACGAGGCAGGGCGAGTGTCAGACAAGCTGGTTCGAGGGTGTGGCCAGCCAGCTATCACTACCAGTACGGCGACCCTTACCTAATGCAGTCCTGTTGGCCTTTCACTAGGTGATGAAGGCATAGGAAGAGTGGGTATTTGTTGGGAGCTCCACCGTGGATGCATATGTCTAACAGGTTGTGTTTGTGTTGGTTCTCAACGTAGTTTAAGTTGACTTTGTTTTAATGTAATTCTTTTCCACCGCCCAGAGTTCCTCGGATAGATGGATAGCTATATAAATCCAATGGATAAATAAATGTGAGGGTGATCAGGTGTGACATCTGTCACCCCATTGATTAGCAGGTTTCATTTGGCTGATCTGTCTGGCTAGGTGAGTGTCCCCTTCCTTCCTAATCCTTCCATGCCTCTTTTTCCTGAAGCTGTGCTGGGTGGAACAGGACATCCATCCAAGATAGGAGTGTATCATCTTCAGCCGATAAATAAGGAAGGAGGCGGCTAGGAACATGGAGACTGCTCTCATTGTGGTATCACGGTTGGCAGTCCCCAATCCTGGTGGGATCATTTTGATCCTGCCCAGAGTAAATTTCTCTTAAAGGACATCAGTCTCCCCAGCAATAAGAAAGTTCACCCAGTTTCTAGTGGTGTTGTGAACAATTGTGAGGAGAACATAGGATAGCTTCTTTAATCCAGAGCCAACCATTTGTGTGTTTTAGACAAAGAATGTCATTTTTGTGCAAGATTGAAGAAAAGTGACCTGAAGAAAGGTCAGATGCATTTCGTATTTTTATTGTAGTTTCCACATCTCCCCCATTTGTGCATACTTACCCGTACGCATGCCAATGCATTTTAATTGCCAAGTTAGATTGACTCAGATATCATTGTTTATCTTGTAGCTCCTTTCCATACAGGACAATTTCTAATGCAACCATTCTGTAAAAGAGATAATTCCACCCATTCCTGTTTCGATTTCCATAACTGTCAATTTATGGAAAGAAAGAAAGAAAAATGCTTTCTATTTCCTTGTATGTGTTTTCTGGCCCAGCCCCAGTCAGTATCGGCTGTGTGAAATCAACTTCCCTTATCCCCAGTTTTGTGTAAAGAAATTGTAAAAAAAAAAAAAAAAACAATATGGGGAAAGTATTTTAAGAAGTTATTAAGAAGAAAAAGAAACATTTTATATTATCTGCCTTTGTCCTTTATGAACTTGAAATGTTGTAGTTTTCTAATCATGTTTTGTCAGCAACAATAGATGAGTACTCTCTGTCAATCATCGAAAAGTGCCCTAAAATTGAATGTTTCTGAACATTATTCTTGCACAAGTTAAATTGAAAAAGAAAATTAAAAGTTGTTTTTTTTTCTTTTTGTTTTGTTTTTACCTCACTTGTAGGACATACATTCCAAGCTTTTCAACTTTGAAATAAATAATCACAAGTTTTCTTGTAAATTTTAACTATTTCATATGCATTGTATTAAAACTGCCATATCAATTTTAATGTATAGATTTTTGCAGATATTACGCTATGTATGTAAACTGTTATCTGTAGTGTATATGTAATATATTTATGCCCAATAAATGTTTTAATTCTTTCTTGATGGCCAAAGTTCTTTATACAAAGGTTCCTCCATGAAAATCTTTGCCCCTATAGAGGCTCAACTGGAGGATGTGTAAGAATTGCAAATATCAAAATTCCTAGCTAACAGGATAGCAATATTAGGCAAGGTTATAGGTAATTATTTTCTATGTGTAATGGTTATGCCAAAAACCCACTCACAGTTTTATCATAACCACAACTAGGACCAGAATTTCCATTGCTAAGCAAAGCGGTTAAGTGAGTGCCACCCAATTTTATGACCTCTTTTCTTTCATTGTTAAGTGAATCACTTCAACTGTTAAGAAGGTTGCTTGTTGGGAAGGTTGCAAATGGCAGATATGGGTCCCTAAGATGCCACAGCTATTACAATGCAACTATTTGGATGCCATGCATTGTGGGGATGCTGCAACAGATGTTAAGTGAGAGGATCAATCATAAGTTTTTTTCATTGCTGTTGTAATTTTAAACAGTTGTGAAAGAGACGTATATGAATACTTGTATTCGTATTGCTTTTATCTTCTCTTGTGGGTCAAAATTACTTATGGCTTTTCTTTTCTTTCTTCAAATGTGAGGCAGATGCAGGCACATTTCCCTTTATAAAGACTCCACAGTCCATTTTTTAAAAATCTGTGAGGTTTATGACAGATGTTTTCGCCCATGAACATCTGTGGAGAGCACTTGGAGTCTACTTTTCTAGGTCTGAATTTCTTGATAGACTTGGGTCTTTGTGTCACATTCATCCATCTCTCCATCTACGTCCAACTTCTGAGAGGAGTTTTAGTGCTGTTGGCATCAAATCAAGAAGTTTTGCTTCTTTCCCTACCCAAGAGTTGCAACTGAAGGTGTTATACTGGTGGCATTTCACCCCACCATTTGAAGCAATGATGGGATTTAAATTTTTTTACTAGTGGTTCTGTGGGCATGGCTTTATGGGTGTGGCATGGCTTGGTGAGCATGGAAGGATATTATAAAATCTCCATTTTCTTCCCACTCCAGGGGAAGAATACTGCAAAATCCCCATTTCCTCCTGATCAACTGGGACTCGGGAGGCAGAGAATAGATATGGGCGGGGCCAGTCAGAGGTGGCATTTACTGGTTCTCCAAACTACTCAAAATTTCTGCTGCCGGTTTTCCAGAACTGGTCAGAACCTGCTGAATACCATCTCTGATTTGAAGTCAACATTCTTCAAGATATTGGAGAAGCTTTGCACAAAAGATATGGGGATAGGCAGTATCTTTGGTGGGGGGGTGTTATTTATTTGTTTGTTTGTTTAGGAAATTGGTACCCTCACAAAATAAGGAGTTGAATGTACTTCAGAGTTAGGTTTGTTACTTTTATGTATGCGATCCAAGCTTCTATTAAAAATAAGGAACCACTTATCTAGTTACTTTGGCAGCGAAACTGACTACTTCATAACCTTGAAAATTACTTGAAAACATAATGATTTGTGGATTAAAATAGTTTATTTGAGTGCCATATTAGAAATTTTTTTTAGCAAGAAGCCTGGAACAATGAAATTTCAGAGGCACGAATAAGACTTTTCATCACTTTTGGGTAGATTATATTCATTATGTTAGTAATAATAGGTGTAATTAGGTGTGTTGATAAATACAGGTAGTCTTGTTCATTTAGTAATTGTTTAAAGTTACAATGGCACTGGAAAAAGTGACATGGCCATTTTTCACACTTATGACCATTGCAGTATCCCCATGGTCATGTGATTACAATTCAATTTACTTTTTCCAACAAAAGGAAATATCTATAGCTCAGGGTTGAACTGTAGCATTCTCAGTGTTTGGTCACGATATTATCTGGCTGAATAATGAAATGTCTGCAAGCAAGCAACTATGCTAAGGGAGCACGAAGAAACTCCATGTTTGTATTTAAGCGTATTCCTTTTTTTATAATAATCCTATATTGTTTGCCTGGATTTCTTTCTTTCTTTGTGTAGACACTGTGTTCAATTATTTTTTTTAAACCATTTCTAGGGTAAGAAAAGCTGATCTATTGTAATGCTTTCCCTTCCTGATCATCCATTTAAAGTCTATACAAAGTCTTCACCAAGCGCACAATAGGGACTTGAGAATAAATTGAGAATAAATTTCAATGCAACAATGCAGAAGCAGCCAGAAGTTTAATGTTTTGAAGAGCAGCAGATCATAGCAAACAAAAGCAAACCACAAATCGTATCCAGAATAAATCGAGCACAGTACTTGTCTTGAAAGGGTCTTGTCTTCTCAAATTTGACCCAACCAATTCTGTTGAGCAGAAAAAAATCATAATGATACGATTTGGAGAGTAGACCCATGGATTTTACAGGGGGAGAAAAAGGGAGAAAAAGGGTATGAAAGTACCAGATTTTACAAATGCATCAAATACTGATTTCATATTTTAAAGCCCTGAGATCATGTACATCATGGCATAACAGCTGGAAATATAAGTCACGTTGAGTCAATAATTTAAACAAAGATACAAATACTTGTATCTCCATGTGCTTGAAAGGATTAAATTTTGTGAACCTTGCTGTGCCTGTACAAACGTAAACACTTAAGATGATTCTTGACTTGCTACCACAGTTCAAAGCAGAATTTCCACCGCTAAGCAATGCAATGATAAGGAGAGATTTCACATCACTTAGTGACAGCCTTTCTGTAACTTTGCTGTTGTTAACTGGATATCCCCATTGCTATCGTTAACTGGATATCCCCATTGCTATCATTAACTGGATATCCCCATTGCTATCGTTAACTGGATATCACAGGTCATTTTGCAAGTAATGACTTCTGTGAAGGACACAATGGTTTTAGAATATGATACATAAAAGAATAAAAATAAAGTGCCCACTCCAATCCAAGCCATTCCAGCTCCAAGCTTTAGTAACTCACTCCACCCACCTTTTTCTTCCATCTATGTTCTTTTGGCCTCTGCCAACCTGTGCTCTGCAGATCATCCTTGTCTTCTTGCTCCCATTGCTGATGAGACATGCCCAGCCTAGCCCTCACACCTGGATGTCCAGCTCCAGCTCAAAGCACCATAAGAATCAGAAGCAAGCAAGCCAGAAGCAACTCCAACTCTATAGCCTATTAGGAAGAGCATCCACAGATCCATGGTGTACCAAGAAGTCCAGTCCAAGTTCAGTCCAGCAATGCAGCCCAAAGGGGCTTCTTGATACAAAGGGTCAGACCACATTTGCTTGATCAATTGAAGCAAGAAGGGACCGAAGGTCATTTGGGACCAATAGGCCCTAGATGGAGGCGAGTTGAAGCACCTCTGGGGACACTGCAATGATTATAACTTTGGACATGGGTCAAGTCATTTTGTTCATTGACACTGTGACATTCAATCACTGAACAAACAGCCATAAGTCCAGGACTATTTTTATACCCCGTTAAAGATAGGTTAAAGTCAAGGATTTACTGCTTAACCTTTTCCTAAGATTCCATTTCAAATACCCACCAGGACATCTGGACATAAATTAGGACTCTCACATTGGGGCTGCAAAATGTAGACCAGGGGTGTCAAACTCAAGGTCTGGAAGCTGGATCCGGCTCATGGGGTGCTTAGATCTGGCCTGTGGGGCCACTCTGGAAACAGCAAAGGAGCTCTACTAATGAAAACGGAATTCAAGAGGGCCATGCGTGGCCCTCCTGAGCTCTGTTTTCTCTAGCAGAGGGTTGCAGGAGGCCATCCCAGCTAAAAACAGAGCTTGCAAGTGCATGTGGCCCTCCCCGAGCTCCATTTTCATTGGCAGAGGGTTGCAGGAGGTCATTGAAGCTGAAAACAGAGCTCAGGAGACAGTTTTTGCTAGCAGGGCACTCGGGCCACCAAAGGCACTCACACACCCTGACACAAGTGACCTGCTGGCCACACCCACCCTGGCCCCCTGAGGTCAAACACAACCCCGATGCTGCCCTCAATGAAATATCTTACCTCAGACATCCTCTTGAAGCTTAGATTTCTGCTAGATTTTGAGAACAGAAATGTTTAGTCGTGCCAGGTTCTTTTAGGAAAATGAACTTCTAAAATCCACAAAATATTTCTCAAATAATGTTTGGTAGAGTTGATCTCATATTGAACAGCAAAAAATAACAACTCAGTCCCACTCTTGTTATTAAGCTCTCGTACTCCACATTTATAAGGCAGCTTCATCCCAAACTTTATAAGTAAGGCTGACTTGTTGTCATAATTCTAGCTTGTAGATTCAACCAAGCATCCTATATCTGAGGTGACCAGAATTACCATTGTTATGCGAGACCGCCTACTGCCACATACCTCCCAACGGCCGGTAAGATCCCACAGATTGGGCCTCCTTCGGATGCCGTCAGCCAGACAGTGTCAGCTGGCAGGCACCCGGAGGAGAGCCTTCTCTGTGGCTGCTCTGACCCTTTGGAATCAGCTACCCCCAGAGATCTGGACCTTACCCACTCTCATGGCCTTCAGGAAAGCTGTTAAAACCTGGCTGTTCCAGCAGGCCTGGGGCTGTTGACCTCATTGTTAAGGTCCAGCCCCGATTAGAACGAATGCGTGTCTTGTGAATTTTTAAACTATCCTTTTTTAATTTTCCTTTCTTTCTTTTCTTTTTTCTTTGTAAGCCGCCCGGAGTCCTTTGGGATTGGGCGGCATATAAATTTTAACAAAGACAAAAGACAAAGTTATCCTTGATTGCAAGGGATTCATCTGGTTTTATCACAGCAACATAAAATTATGGATCCTGTCCCTGCACAAGTACAGTATATCTAATAATAAATTCCAACCACCACATTAATATGTAAGAAGCCATTGCCATAGGAAAATTCATCAGAGTAAATTATTGCATGAAACATCGACCGGTTTGTTTGTTTAAAAAAAATAAATTGCATTTTTTTTTACATTCATATTTTTTTAAAATAACAAACACACTAGTAGATATCTTATTGGTGCAACTAAATTACAGTAAATTTCCAGTGTTTGATGAAAGCTATTCTCCAATGAATCGTAAGTCCATGTACTTGTGTTTATTTATCAGGAATACCCATTTACATGGGTTTTTTTTATTGAGTAAGTGGATATGACTATAAATATAATTAAATGTTGCAGGATCCAACTTGGGTCGGTCACTGGGACCAGAAGTTTAGGCTTCTCAGTTTTGGGACTCGTGCTGGAGCCCGTTCTCAGGGAACTTCTCTCTAGCAGATACACTCACACACTGCTACACCAGGAGTGAGATTGAAAAATGTTAGCAACTCGTTCCCTCCCCGGTTGCTGGGTAGGCGTGGTGGGCATGGCCTATTCAGCCTCCTGCATCATGGTAGGGGGTGGTGGTGTTTGCACCCTCCCCAGGCTCCAGAGGCTTTCCTCGAGCCTCCAGGAGGGTGAAAATGGGCCCATTTCTGGACACCCGGGAGCCCCCCCCCTCTGAGTCTCGCGCAGAACTTGCACTTACCTGGCATGATGAATGGGCCGTGTGGAGACTCCTAGGAGGGGCGGTGTGGGTGGGTAGGGCCAGACAGTCCTTGCAACAACTGATTCGGTGAACCAGATGCAAAATTAATATCAGGTTCACCTGAACTGGTGCAAACCACCTGAGTCTCACTCCTGTGCTAGACACACACACTCCGCTAGACACACTCCACTAGAAAGAAGTTCCTTGAGGATGGGCTCCCAGCATGAGTCTGAATGCTCGGAAAGCAAAACCTCTGGTGGGGTTGACCCAAATTGCGTCCTGCAATGTTATCCTGGGACACATATATTCACCTTCATTCATAATTAAATGTACCAGCTACCATTCACTTTTGTTGTTGTTGTTGTTGTTGTTGAAAGAATACAAGTGAGCTAGCATTCTCCCTGGTACTACTTTAAAAAAAAAAAGATTTTAGCATTCGCTCTGTGTGTTAGACTTGAAGGCAGGAGCTCTCTAAAGAAGAGCATCCGTGCGGCTGTACCCAAAAGAGATATGTATGCTTGCTACGAAATTAAAATCGAATGTCAACCATCATTTGAGTCTCTCAGTGTCCCTCTGATCATTGATATGTGCAAAGCTGGGTTTTGGCATTTTCAAGACAAGGTAGGAAGGGTTTGTGTGTATCTGTGTGTGTGTGTTTCTCAAAGTCTCCTACCACTTCCATTCGGGACAACTTAGGTTCCGAATATTATTTGGCCAGACCTCATTCACCTATCAGTTGGCACAGCTGCTCCCTAGGGCACAACCTTCTCTGTATGCCATGATGCACATCTTCTCAATGCCATTGGTCAGAAACGGATACCTTCTACTGCAGGGGTGTCGAAATCAAGGCCCAGGAGCCGGAGCCGGCCTGCAGAGTGCTTAGACCTGGCCTGCAGGGAAACAGTGAAGGGCCGGCCCATAATATTTCTGCCAGCGAAAATGGAGGTCGGGAGGGCCACATGTGGCCCCTCTGAGCTCCATTTTCACTGGCGGAGGGTTGCAGGAGGCTGTTGCAGCCAAAAACAAACCCTGTGAGGGTGGCACGCGGACTCCCCCCGCACAGCTCCATTTTCACTTGCAGATGGTTGTAGGAAGCCATCCCAGCCAAAAACAGGAGCCCATTTTTGCTGGGAGACCGTTCAGGCCACTATGGGCACCCCCGACATGAGTGCTGTTGAGCTGGCTGTGCCCACCCAGGCCATGCCCTCCCCTTCCCAAAGTCAAGCACAACACTGAAGCGAGCCTCAATGAAATCAAGTTTGACACCCTTGTTCTACTGGGTTTCTATCCCCCGGACCACCGCAATCCTCTCTTTGGGTCCCTTGTGTAGAAAGAGTCTTGATCCACTGCAGCTTGACTATCACACTGATGAGGTGGCAAACAACCCATAGCAGGCTGGTGCATACTGTTCTCCAGGGATGAAGGAAACCATCCTTTCTTACTCTGTCTAAGGCCTTCCTGCCTACATAGGAGAGGGAAGCCTCCTTCCTTTCGATGACATTCCTGTACAAAACGCACACAGATCCCACCCTATGGGGAAACCTTTTCAAAGAGCGTCTGCATCACAGCTGGTTCCTCCCCTTTGTGCTGGGCTGCGCAGGTTCTCTCAGTCCACATTTGTGCTTTATAAACCCAAGACACCTCAGTTCCCATCGTTATGCATAGAATCATAGGCACTGGAAATGATTCAAAAGGGCAGCTGTTTCACCCACTGCTGATGAATATATTTACACCAAACACCTGTCGTAATATTCCTCGCAGCTCTGCGTGGTTTTTTTTTTTTAACCCCCTTTTTCGTTTCCATACCTGAGTTTTCAAATTGCAAACCCTCCCAATCATGGAAAGAAAGAAGTGTGCCATCTTTTAGCCAGCCTGGATATCTTTCCCCCTTCTCTAGTGGCTTTTAGGGAAACCTCGGTCCAACCTCTGCCGTCACGTCGCTGTGGTACTGGACTCTGTCCAAGTGTGGCATCTTCTCTCCGTCATCGTCAACAGCTTTTTCTTCCTCGGCGGCTTCATTCCAAAGAGCCTATAAACGGCTTCCCGGTATTTCTTTGACATGATGTTGTACAGGATTGGGTTGATGGCAGCGCTTAGGTAGAAGAGAACGAAGGAGACCACGTTGCAGTACTGGCTGATAACGGCAATATCCAGGGATTCCCCCTCGAAGGATTTGGAAAAAAGATAACGTCCTAGATAGAAGGGCAGCCAGCAGAGGACAAAAGCCAAGACCACCACCGCTAGTTAAAAGAGAGAGAGAGAGAGAGAGAAAGGGCAAGTGCATATGAAGGTGAATTAAAATATTTGCTCAGGTTTCTCTATTAAATTCAAGTTTCAAGGCACAGAAGAAAGAAAAACTAAATTGGATTTCGAGATGGGAATCTGGACTTACCCATTTTGGAAGAAGAAGCAGGAGAAAAGGAATGCTTCAACTATTCTTCCTGTAACAAATGTCTTAGGATAATAACAGAGTTGGAAGGTACCTTGGAGGTCTTCTAGTTCAACCCCCTGCATAGGCAAGAAACCCTACACCGCTTCAGACAAAAACCTTCCAGTGTTGGAGCACCCCCACAACATCTGGAGGCAAATTGTTCCACTGATTAATTGTTGTAGCTGTCAGGAAATTTCTCCTTAGTTCTAGGTTGCTTCTCTCCTCCAGCTGTTCCTTGTTGTTCATCAAACAACACCTCTAGAGAACAGTGACTAGAACAGTCAAAACAAGAGGCCATTGGAGAAAGATGCAAAGAGAAACCAATGTTGGCCCCTCCCTTTCTTCATCTCTCATCCATAAGCCTTGTACAGAACTTACTATTTATTTGGTTTTATGGAAAAGTTTCTGGCCTTGGGCAGCTGATAATCGGTCAACTTGTTATCAGCCTTATACAAAAGAAGGTGGTATCATTTTTACTTACATTGTTTCTCCAAAATGTTAAACAAAATACACAAAACCTCTTTGAACAGATGAGACAAATGGGGCACAAAAGAAGCATGGTGTGCTTTGCAGGTTCCCCAATTTGCAACCCTGTTGCAAATCTTGTTGCCGATGTGTTATCAAAATCAATTTTTCATTTCATTCCCCAACAATATTTCTACTCAAGGCCCCAAAAGATCAGATACCATGTTGGTGGCTCATTTGCAGGACAAAGCCCTATGATCTAATCTTTCCTCTACCATCATCTCATGTACCAAGCAACTCCCCCTCATTCTTTACAACAACTTCCCCAGGTATCCAAAGAGCTACAATAGAAAGGAGAAGTTCACATAATCCTTTGCACATAATAGCAATAGTACTTAGACTTATATGGGAGTTGGATGTCCAAAATGCTATGCTAAGACACACCCTGATCTCAAAGTTGGTTCTATAACTTATCTGATTAGTCTCTCCAGGCACTTTCACAGAATTTGTCCTCTCAACAAACCTCTCTAAATCCAAAACAGATAGGGAATTCCATGCCTGGCTGCAAGTAGCAATAGCACTTACACCTATATACCGCTTCATAGTGCTTTTACAGCCCTCTCTAAGTGGTTTACAGAGTCAGCCTATGGCCCCCAACAATCTGGGTCCTCATTTTACCCACCTCGGAAGGATGGAAAGCTGAGTCAACCTTGAGACTGGTGAGATTCAAACTGCCAAATTGCTGGCAGCCGGTGATCAGTGGAAGCAGCCTGTAGTACTGCATTCTAACCACTGTGCCACCACGCCACATAAACCAGGTAACATGCAAGCTTCTATGGTCCATGGTATTCAACCTTATTTTTTTTAAAAAAAAAATCTCAGTTACAACTAAGTCTTGTTTATGAACTGACACACACTAACTCAGTATTTCTCAACCTTGGCAACTTGAAGATGTCCGGACTTCAACTCCCAGAATTCCCCAGCCAGCGAATGCTGGCTGGGGAATTCTGGGAGTTGAAGTCCGGACATCTTCAAGTTGCCTAGGTTGAGAAACACTGCACTAACTTATTTCATTGGTTTCAACTGGATTTGGGATTATTTAGAATCAGATTTAGAAAGGAGATTTAGTAAAGAAAAATAATGTGGAAGTATATAAAATTATGCACAGAATGGATAAAATGAGAAAGGGAAACAAGTTATCTTCAAGAGTTGAGATACCTAATGCTGGAGGTCAAGGATCTTGACAAGCAAAAAGTATTATTATCCACCAAGTCACTTTTGTAATTCATCATAAGTGAGATCACAGGTGGTTGCCACTTACTGGTGGAAAATAAGGCGAAAGATACATAGCTACAAGCTAAAGCACCAATATATTATTTCAAGAGTCACAGGCAAGATGTTGTTCAGCACCAGCTTGTCAGGCCTGGAAGCCATCTTTTGCATTGGCCTTCTGGCCTGCCAGATTTAATGCTGTGGGAAATTGGGAGGGGGGGGATTATGTGGAGTATGGGAGATATATAGTCAAAATAACATTCCTTTCTCAGAGTCAAGGGACATCTTGCTCTGCACCTGGAGTGGGGTGACTGGGAGGCATCTCCAGTTGGGGTGGTGCCTAATTGGACCATGTGATGGACATGTGGGTGCTGGGCAGAGACTTGGACTTTCATTTGGGTGGGGAAAACTTTCAGATTTGGGTTTTCCCAGATGTGCCAATATGACATCTCTAATAAAACGGAACTTTGAGGAGCCTCAGAGTCTTCTTTCGTTGGGGGTGTTACTTGGAACCCTCACACAGCTCTTATTACATAGGCTTCTTGCAGAAGTCTGGTGGAAAGTAGGATACAGACTTGGGTCTGAGCTAGAAAGTTGATTGGACCTGGGTACTTGAGAGACCACCTGCTGCCAATTACCTCCTCTAGACCGATTAGATCCCACAGATTAGGCCTCCTCCGAATTCCATCCGCCGGCCAGTGTCGACTGGCGACTACCCAGAGAAGAGCCTTCTCTGTGGCCGCTCCGACCCTCTGGAACGAACTCCCCGTGGAGATTCGAACCCTCACCACCCTCCAGACCTTCCGCAAAACCCTTAAAACCTGGCTATTCCGACAGGCCTGGGGCTAAAAAAGCTTCTACCCCCCCCTTCTCGAATGGTATGACTCTTGTGTGTTTTAAATTATGTATTGTTGCGTGTCGTTTTAATTTTTGTCTGCATCCCTCTCCCTTGGTTGAATTGTGAGCCGCCCTGAGTCCCCTTCGGGGGAAAAGGGCGGCATATAAGTAAAATAAACATTCAACATTCAAACATCCTATATTCTTCTAAGAAAATAATTTCCCCTTGGGGTCCTGCCACAGAGTATAGGTAAACAGAGATGAAATTATTTCTTAGGAAGACTATGGAAGTTTTCAAATGAGTATCTTGCCTGCAGTAGAAGTTTCTGTGTCGGTGCTAATGGGCTTGATAGATCGATGATCTCATAACAATTCCAACTGAGAAAAGGAGATTTTCTCATTTGTGGTACAACTGTGTTTTCAGTTGTTGAAAATGAAAAGGGTGGGTTGTAAATCAGGGCAAGGAATAAGGTGATGAACAACCTGTTAAGAGTTGCCATGGACCCATAGGATTCATTGGTTACAAGAATAAATGTAGTGCAGTGGTTCCATTAGGAAGACCCAGATTTAAACCTATCCTCTAGATCCATGATGGCGAACTCTCTCTGTGGGTATGCAGAGCTCTCTCTGTGGGCATGAACAACATTGCCAGCTGCTCTTCAGGTTTTGGTGTGTGCATGCATGCCGGCCAGCTGATCTTCGTGTGTGGCTGAGCCCTGGAAACCCAAAGACCACCTGGCCTCTGTGTATGCGCGCACTGGACACCTGGCATTTAGGTTTCCAGCGCTCTGACACACGCAAAGATCAGCTGGCTGGCATGCAGGTGCACACTGGAAACCTGAAGATCAGCTGGTCAGCACATGCATGCACACTGGCCAGCTGGTCTTTGGGCTTCTGGGGCTCGGGCGCATGCAAAGACCAGCTGGCTGATGCGCATACACATTTGCATGTTAGAAACCGGAAGACTAGGTGGCCAACATGCACATGCGCACCGGCCAGCTGGTCTTCGAGTTTCCGGGGCTGCGACTCATTCCAGTTTGGATACTTGGTGTCGAAAAGATTTGCCATCAGTGCTCTAGATAGACATTTCATTGAATGATTGAACCAGTCACTCTTTATCTTTGCCCACGCTACTCATGGGAATAATATCCTGATTTTAGCTGCCATGAGCCATTGAAAGAAAAGTAAATCTGGTAAATACATATGATATATCCTTGACCCTTTTGTTCCCTGAAGCCATATAAAGTACATTAAAGTCACCTTCAAACTAAGCCTGGTTCCTGGTGACTTTCTGGATATAGCCATACAGTTCTTCCACTGATTTAACTTTGGAGGGCATATCAGTGGTCTCAAAACTTTACCTGTCCTCGTGATAATGGGAATAAACAATCAACAAATAAACCTGCCATTTTCTTCACTGTAATATCTCTACCCAACTTGGATATCTCTACCCAAGGGAACCTTTTTACAGAAAAGCAGCAAATGTTCATCACTCAATAAATGTTTGGGAAGATAAACAAGTCTTCATCTGCCATGGAAAGGAAAAAAATACTATTGGAGGTCTAATTGATTGGGCTCTCATGTTTCAGATTTGGAGTTTTGAGGAAGAGCAACAATGTTCCTTAATTTATTACTACAGTCCACGGGTGGGTTCCGGCTTCTTCTACTGCTGGTTTGCTCAGGGCGCGCGCCTGCGCAGTAGGTTAAAAATGCTTCTGTGCATCTGCAGAAGCAAAAAACAAGATGGCAGCACCTACGGCGTCACCGATAGAACCAGTTCGGGAGTGTGGCTGGCCGAGTTACTACCTCCCAGTCCGAACCGGTAGGAACCCACCTCTGCTACAGTCTCATTTTCAACAATGTCGTCCTGAGATTTTCTGCTGGAATGTCAAAATAATTGGGCCACTTAAGAGTCCCCCAAAGCAGAACAGAGGAAGCATCATTTGCCTGTTGGTCCAAAATGTTTGGAGTCAGTCTTGGGGGGGGGGGCGGGAAATGGAGGTTGAACTAGATCCCTTCCAACTCTGTTAAATCTATTAAGATCTCAAGCATGCAAAATGAGCCTGATGAAAGATGGTTAAAAGTTGGGTTACGTTTAGCCTACTAAGAGATTATTGAAGGGAAACATGAAGTCAGTCTTTAAGAGCTGAAGAGCTGTTCTCCAAAAGAGGCGTGGACCTATTCTCCATTTTCACAGATGAGAATCTTGTAACATCTTAAAATAATGACCTTCCAATAAAATGCCACGGAGAATTTATTGTAACTCTCATTGTGATTTATTGGGGCGAAAGAACCATGTCTACGTTGAATGTTCTTCAAAAAAGACATCAGGGCTGGGAGAACTGGGTGGGGGGGGTGGATGGCAACGGAGGGCAAACCATTTCAATTGAAAGGCAGCAGATCCATCTGCAGTCAGGACTATAACCACAAAATACTCTAGGGCAGTGTTTCTCAACCTTGGCAACTTGAAGATGTCCGGACTTCAACTCCCAGAATTCGAATGCTGGCTGGGGAATTCTGGGAGTTGAAGTCCGGACATCTTCAAGTTGCCAAGGTTGAGAAACACTGCTCTAGGGATTCTGTTCCACTTAACTCAGAAATAAAATTCTACAGTAAATCCACCAAAAGAAACAAGAATGACTGAAAGCCTAAATGATTGCAAATTGACACTTTTTGTAGCTATTACCTTCCTCTTTGGATCACATTGAAAGAGTCTGGGAGACTACGGAGTCGATAACTATCTCTGGAGTTAAGTGGCTTTATATTTTTTTAAGTAGTAAAGTGAAAAAGCCCGAACCCTTTTATTGTGGTTTGTAAAACCAATGACTTTCTATAGCAATACAGAAGGACCATTCCTTTTTCTTTTCCCAACCATTTTGCAAAACAATTTTTTCCTTTCTTAATCTAATTAATCTAATAAAACACAATGTGTTTGACCAGGTTAAGTAAAGTCCTTGCATAATTTGTTAAACATTTATTTACTTAAAACCTTTGCAGAGCCACCCACCTTAAAACCAAAACTATGGGGAGCTGACAACCTAGCAATAACAATATATAAGGTAAAAGTTCCCCTTGCACTTATGTGCTAGTCATTCCTGACTCTAGGGGGCAGTGCTCATCTCCGTTTCAAAGCTGAACAGCCAGCACTGTCCGAAAACGCCTCCGTGGTCATGTGGCCGGCATGACTAAATGCCAAAGGCGCATGCGAACGCTGTTACCTTCCCACCAAAGGTGCTCCCTATTTTTTCTACTTGAATTTTTACATGCTTTCGAACTGCTAGGTTGGCAGAAGCTGGGACAAGTAATGGGAGCTCACTCCACTACCATGTGCTAGGGATTCAAACCGCCAAACTGCTGACCTTTCTGATCGACAAGCTCAGCGTCTTAGCCACTGAGCCGTCCCACAACTTAGTAATAACAATATTTATAACATATAGTTATATCTATATTGTTACTTAGCAATAACAATATACATATAACTATAAAAACAAACAAAAAAACCCAATAAAAACTAAAATCTGGTGCTGCCATCATCTTACACTGATGCAACCTATTTCATTTACGTATATCTTTGACATCACTCTATCTACTCCAGTATGTTGTGGCAGGGCTATGGCCTGAATGTAGAAAATTGAAATGATGCTGACGGTCAGATCTTCAGTAGTCTATAGGGCAGGGGCTACTTCCAAGCTCCCCCAGTTCTGAAACTGGGTCTCTGAGTTGCTATCAGCAAACAATGGAGGCAAAGTATGCCAACCCTTATCACAAGTTAAGTCCTAATAAAGAGTCTTACTGGTGCTTGGTCAATTTCTCTTTTGGTCTTCCCAACAAAAACACTTGTCAACAATCCTCAAATCCTACCTACTGAGCCTTCCCAATTCACAGGACATTTGTTGGGGGAGGAGGTCCAAGAGGTCTATGGGATGGTCATGCAAACAAAGCACTGCCCCTCTTTTACATGGGTTGAACATGAAAAGGGGTGAAGTTTTGACCATACAATCATGGATTGACCTTTGGATACGACGATGCAGATGCTCCAATTGAGTTCATCCCTGAATGAGTGTGTTCATAATTGGAACTACGCAAGTGATTCTCCCTGCATTCTATAAAGCTTATTCTTAGTAGTGTACAGGATTATGACAACGGTGTTAACTTTGTGGCTATGATGCGTTCATTTTCCTCCAATAGTAAGAAGCAGAAGTGCAAAGTTTGCACTCCACAAGTCTTTGCAAAAGATGCTACTAAAACATAAATATTTTTAATGTGACTAAAGGAAAAAAAGCTATTAAATACATGAAGAGTGATCACTGTTATTTCTAGCAGTGTTATATGTTTAACTCTTTGTAATGTTTATTAAACATGAATCTCCTATTCCATGCGATCCAGTCCAGGGTGTATCTGAAGGCAAGCTTGTAACTATTACTCTTTGTCACATATTCCCAAGCAAAAAACTGTACCCTTCAGACTTGATTGATTTCCTCGCTCAGGCTTCAGAGTGCAGGATTGTGACCCAATCAGGTCTATCAAACTATATTTTATCAGTTTCTCTAAGGGAAAATAAATCTATAGATTCTGACCATCATGTCTGATCAGCAATGTCTTAAAAATCTATCCAACAAAATGTTCAATCTGATCATTAAGGATCCAGTGGATATTCATACCAGAGATGTTAAACTTGATATCTTTAACCTGAGTTAGGCTATGGCTCAGTCACAATTTGGTAAAGTTATGACTCCATATATTGCAGAATGCTATAATGCTAAGCAAGTTACCGTATTTTTCGGACTATAAGACGCACCAGAGTATAAGATGCACCAGGATTTTGAAGAGGTAATTTTTTTAAAAAAAGGTTTTGCGCTTTGCAGGCCTCCCAAACCCTCTGCACGCCCCATTTCTTGCAAAAAAACAGGACATGCATAGGCTTTGGGAAGCTTGTAGGGTGCTCCTGGGGACTGGGAGGGGGCAAAAACGAGCAAAAAACAACCTGTTTTTCACAAAAACTGGTCCATAGTTTGCAAAAAAGGGGCATGGATAGGTTTGGGAGGCATGTAGATTGCTCATGGGGGATGGGGGGAGCAAAAACAAGCAAAAAAACAGCTCATTTTTTGCTCATTTTTGCCTTCCCCAGCACCCAGAGCACTTTGCAGGCCTCCCAATCCCTCTGCACATCCATTTTTGCAAAAAACGGAATGCAGAGACAGGGTTTTGAGAGGCCAAAAATGCTTTATTCAGTGTATAAGACCCACCAGATTTTCACCCTCTTTTGGGGGGGGGGGAAGTGTGTCTTATACTCCGAAAAATACAGTAGGTGTTCTGCAAACTGAACCTTTAAGTAGTATGACGGTGTTTTATGACTTTTCCAAATCTGTAAGCCTTTCCTAGTTATTTCAAAGATGTTGGAAAGTCATAGCAGGAAGAGATGTGATCATCAGAGCCTTAAGCATCTCACTATCTGCATGAGGAACCAAACAGATATTTGACCTGACCTGACCTGTTGACTGAGGGTAGTGAAAAAGTACACCCTGCAGGAGCCCAGAGGCAATCATTATTTCATTTTTCAGGGTCTTCAGATCATGTACTCAGGTTCTTATTTACATTTTATGAACATACCAGTTCAGTTCAAAATGGTACACTTTTTAAAGTTATTTATTTATTATATGAATATGATGCTTTTCTTCCAGTAGCTCAAAATAGCATACCTCCACCACATTTTTTTTTGCATCAACCACGGCAACAAGCTTGTGAGTTAGGCTGGGCAGAGAGTAAATGGGTGGCTCGCAGTCACCTAGTCAACTTCCATGGCTGAGGATGGAGTTGAAGCTGGGTGTCCTCACTTCAAATCCATCTTAACAACTCTACTACACTTGGAGGCATGGAAGCTAAACTTGAGTGGAACTTTAAGATCAGTCCTCCTATCCACATATCCAGATGGATATGTTCTAGATCTGGACCTCTTGGTCAAATGACAATCTGGAGAATCACTGAAGAAGAATCAATCTTTTCATTATATACCAATGAAACATGCACAGCTAGTACAACTAGTATATAACGCAACCTGCTAAAAGATGTAAGACTACGCAAGCTATTTTAAGTTACATAGGATTCTTAATCAATCAATCAATCAATCAATCAATCAATCAAAATAGAGCTGGAAGGGACTTGGAGCTCTTCTAGTGCAACCCCCTGCTCAAGCAGGAGAACCTATACCATTTCAGACAAAAAGAATGGTTGCTGGAATTGGGTATGTCTAGTCTGATGAAAATAAGGCCTAGGGGTGACATGATAGCAGTGTTCCAATATCTCAGGGGCTGCCACAAAGAAGAGGGAGTCACGCTATTCTCCAAAGCACCCGAGGGTAGAACAAGAAGCAATGGATGGAAACTAATCAAGCAGAGAAGCAACCTACAACTAAGAAGAAATTTTCTGACAGAACAATTAGCCAATAGAACAACTTGCCTCCAGAAATTGTGAATTTTCCAACATTGGAAGTATTTAAGAAGAGATTGGACAACCATTTGTCTGAAATGGTATAGGATTTCCTGCCCGTGACCTGACAAAAGCGCGAACGTCAAAAGCGCGCCGACAAAACCACGGCGCTAAAACCGCGATGTCAAAAGCGCGCTGACAACAGCGAGCCGACAACAGCGCGCCGACAGAAGCGCGATTTAAGTTAAGGTAAGGTTTAGGGTTAGGTTTAGGTTTAGGGTTAGGGTTAGGGTTAGGTTTAGGGTTAGGTTACAGCACGCTTCTGTTGGCGCGCTGTTGTCGGTGCGCTTCAGCGCTCATTCGTCGGCGTGGTTTTGTCAGCGCAGTTTTGTCACCGCAGTTTAGTCAGGCACGCTTTTGTCGTTCGCGCATTTGTGGTGGAACCTTCCTGCCTGAGCAGGAGTTTGGACTAGAAGACCTCTAAGGTCCCTGCTAACTCTGTTATTCTATTCTAAATGGCTATCCAATCTCTTCTTAAATCTAATCTGAAGGACATGTTCCGTGTTACTTAAAATGTTGCATGTTCCAACATGACTTTTAATTGATTCAATAGGCAATATTATAGATCTCACATCTTGGATTGACAGCATAAGCAGGCTTGTCTTGTTCAAAAAAAAAAATAGATCTGGTACCTTACCTAGCATTTTTATTGTTTGTCTGTTGTACTTGTCCCTGATGGAGGTCTTTGGCCCAATATTTTTCTTCTTTCGCTGCCAAAGCTTTCTCACAATGAGGCTGTAGAGAACGGTCAAGCAAAAAACAGGCAGAAAAAAGAAGACACTCGAGGTCCACACCATAATGTTCAGCAAACCTGAATGAATGGCGTACTCTGTGATTCGACATTCATTGGTATCCAAGGGATTTGTCCCATTCTCATGCGCAACTCCAACCAGAACAAAGATAGGCCCGGCACTGACAAAAGATATTACCCAGAGCACGAGGATAAGGAGTTTGACTTTGGTCTTGGTGATCATCGCCTTGGCCCTGAGTGGAAAGCAGACCGCAAAATATCTCTCGGCACTCAGGGCTGTGATGTTGAGTATGGTTGAGTATGTGCAACACTCACTGACAAATTGGAAGAGCTTGCAGAGAAGATCCCCCAAATTCCAGGGCCGATACTGCCAGAGGCGGAAGAGGTCTAGGGGCATGCAAAGGAAGATCAAGAGATCTGAGAAAGCCATGCTGGAGAGGTACAAGTTGGTGGTTGTCCTCATATCCTGGAACTTAAAGACCACCAGCATTGTCATCATGTTTCCAAGAATCCCAGTCGTGAAGAACAGCAAACAAATGACAGTGACACCTGTGAGGAGAGGTACAGGGAACAGGTAGGAATCTTCAGTCTGTGTGTTGTTGTCATAATCCATGATGAGCAGCAAATTGTGCTTGTTATGCATTCAGTCAGTGTTTGTTGAGCTGAAGGGACTATCTCAGCTGCTTCCTCATATCTGAGAAGAACGAGGCAATGGGCTCTGATGATGGCAAAAAAAAAAATAGACAGTTGAGAGAAGCTAAATGAAAGCAAACAAGCCAGGTAAGCACGACATGGATTGGAAGGGGAGGAGAAAGAGGAAATGCAATCTAACTTGAAAACTGTCCAGTCCCTTCATGAGATTCAGCTCCCTCTAACAAAGTAACTCATCTGCCATATTCGTTGTTTTGCTTCTGCATTAATCATGAGCATCACATGTCTATCGTCATTGGAGTTCTCTCAGTAGAAGGAAGGCTGCTGAAAATGGGAGTGTCTACCTTGAAAATGTGTGGTTCTTTTCTCTGTGACCCGTCAAAAGCGCGTTCCACAAAAGCGGGTCGACGAAATCGCGTATGTGACGTCATCACAACGCGACGAAAAAGATCGAAAAATTGAAATAAAAATTAAATTACAGCAAGCCGATTCACATAAAGGTAAGGGTTAGGTTAAGGGTTAGGGTTAAGGTTAAGGTTAAGGTTAGGTTAAGGGTTAGGGTTAGGGTTAGAGCGTTAGCGTTACGTTTAGCGTTAGGTTAAGGGTTAGCGTTAGGTTTTTCATTACGTTAAGGGTTAGGTTTAGGGTTAGGTTTAGGGTTAGGTTTGGGGGGGTTAGGGGAAGGTTTTAGCTTTATTTTTACATTTTTCAATCTTTTTCAATCTTTTTCGTTGCGCTGTGATGACGTCACATACGCGCTTTCGTCGACCGCGATTTTGACGTCCGCGGTTTTGTGGTAGAACCCTTTTCTCCAGAGGGACCTACTCACATGCATTTTTGGATGGAGGCTGCAGTCACTGACTAAAAAGCATGCACGGAGGAACCAGAATATAGAAGCAACACTCTGAAAGAAACCAAGCTGAGCTGCTGCTTCCAGCTCTTTAACCAATTATGACCCTTTGTGTCAATGTCACTTCCACTTCTGACACCAAAGTGTTTGTGAAACCTTTTCCACCAACAGGCATTCTTTTGCATTATTTACCTGGATTATCAAAGGTCACTGTGGTATAATGAGAAGCTCAACCTGTGAATTTGATAGTACCAAGACACCTGGAAGGCATCAGTTCAGGGAAGGATCAATTATTATGCAGTGAAATCAGCATTCAAGAACTAGTTGACCTATCAAACTCAATCGGTATATTTCAGGACTTCTAAGCTGCATTCACACAAGAAACCCATTTTCTAATCTATTACGTTAAGCATTAAACTCCTAAACAAGTCCACGATAAAATAATCCGAGAATAACAATGGACAAATGTAACAAGACCAATTTCTAAATATTTCATGGACTTAGTTGTGTGAATTCAGCTTTATTCTTTTAACCTAGCCTAACCGGCAGCATTTTTACAGGGATAAATTTTACCTAAGGCAAATGAAGGTCTGTGAAAAAATGGTTTGTTGTTCAGCAAGAGTAGAGTCCAAAGTAAATACCTAGATATTTAGTTTATCGTGCTTTCAGTCCACATAAATGGTATTTTTTTTCAAATAACTGATGAAAATTAATAAAATATAATGTAATAGTATAGTCTTTATTGTGCCAAATAAATACAACAAAACTGAATAAATAAATACAACTGATGAAATACAACAAACTATAAACTCACTGTGAAGCTTGCACTTTTCAAAAGTGCTGAAAGGAGAGGGGGATATCTTACAGTTTGTCTGTCCTTCCTGTCCGTCCATCCATCCATCCATCCATCCATCCATCGTGCTACCCTAGTCAGATGCAAATCACCAATCACTCTCAATCTGGAGTAATGACAAGATCCTGACACACTCCACTGGATTCTGCTTGTATGTGTCTCAACCTCATTGTTTTATTTCCTTTTTATTGCGGAACGTTTGGATCCAATCCCATTTGATGAATTATATTTTCCTCTCTCCTCTCTCTCTCTCTCTCTCTCTCTCTCTCTCTCTCTCTCTCTCTCTCTCTCTCCCTCCCTCCCTCCCTCCCTCCCTCCCTCCCTCTCTCCCCCTCCCTTCCTCTCTCTCTCTCTTTTTAAATTGGGCACCGTGCAGGAGAGCCAAACAGAGTTAAAGTAGACTTAAATACTTACTACCCTTTGGTAGGAGAACTCTTCCAATGGCTATAGAATTCCAGGGGGAAAGTGCCAACCTGTCATCTATTACTATTTTTAGGCAGCATTATTAACAATACTATTAATAGTATTCCTATATTATTATTGGGCAAGAAACCCCCCTTCCCCCTGAATTTCAGGTAGGTGGTCTGCAGGAGGCACCTAAAAGATCAAGAGGGCGCCTCCTGCGTTTCAAAGGGGTCCATTATGAGAGGTGAGAGTCCCCTGAAGCAAAAAGACCCCCCTATCCTGGAACAGCCCCCCCCCACCACCACCACGACCCATCCGCCGCCGGCTTACCTGGCCCGCTTCCACGGCCAACTTTTCTCCTTCTGCTCGCGCGGGGCGAGCAGGAACAGCAGGGACGGGCGAGGCGGAGAGGCAGGGTCGGCACGCCCAGCCGGCTACGCGCCCCCCCGGAGAGGAAGCCGAAGACACCCCTCGGCTCCCCGGCTGCAGAGAGCGCGCCGGCGAGCGGCTCTGAGCAGGGCAGAGCGCAGCGTAATTAGTGTTGTTATTCGGGACGGTTGTTTCCACGCACGCACCGCATCTCATCCGAGCGTGGAATCGACCGTCCCTAGGAAAGATCGACCTTCGGGAGCATCTGCATCAGCGCCTCGGCTCCGCTCGCCGCCTCCCTCCGCCCCCCGACGGACACAGCAGTCCCCAGCAAAGAGCCCGTTCCGGCGGGGAGCGCCCCGGAGGGGAAAGCGAGGCTGGCCAACGCGCACATCCAAAGGCCACCCGTGTCCTTTGCTCCTGTCGAGCAAAGAGGACGGATCCCAAGGGCTGGATCGGGAGGCGAGAGGACGGCGAGAGATAAATGAATGGAAGCGTGATGGGGAAGAAGAGGGATGGGGGGGGGGGGGCCTCGAGCGGACGCATCCCCGCGACACGGTTCCGCTCTCAGCGGCCGGATCGACCCGATTCGGATGACACACACCCCCCCCCCAATCAACGCATTTCTCCATAATCTACCGAGACATGAATTAACTGAGCGGGTCAGGTTCGAAGAAAAAGCTTAAACCACAGAGCCATCGTTAAACCAAACCAAGTTTAAGTGAGAACGCAGCTGCAAAGACTTGGTTGAGTGCGTTAGGTGACCTCTGCCACTAGCTGAGTTCCATTGTCATTAAGTCCCGATCTGTCTCAGTTGGGTTGGTTTTAATGGATTCAGTGGACCTGTAAGTTTTCAATTGCAAACCATGATTTATTAAAGTTGCTTTTTGTACCAAGCAATGGGTCTGTGTAGCCCAGGGGTTGGCAACCTTAAACTAGATAAAGTAGGAAAATGTGAGTTAGACAACATCACCACCAGATGGATTCCTACGTAACTGGCTGACCAACCACACTCTGAGGCTGACCAACCACACTCAACTACACATTGAGGTGTAGTCCTCAATGGAGCTGCGTCTACATGGAGGGACGTATGCAAGGGAGTACCCTAAGGCTCTGTTTTATGCCCAGTACTCTTCAACTTCTTCATCAATGATTTGGATGAGGGGATAAATGGGGAACTCATCAAATTTGCAGATGACACCAAGCTGGCAGGAATAGCCAACGCTCCAGAAGATAGGCTCAAGATACAGAAGGATCTTGACAAACTTGAACATTGGGCACTATCTAAAAAAATGAAATTAAATGTTGAAAAAAGTAAGGTTCTACATTTATGCAAGAAAAATGAAATGCACAGGTACAGTATAGGTGGTACCTTGCTCAACAGTAGTAACTGTGAAAGGGATCTTGAAGTCCTAGTGGACAACCATCTAAACATGAGCCAGCAGTGTGCAGCAGCTGCCAAAAAAGCCAACACAGTTCTAGGCTACATAAACAGAGGGGTAGAATCAAGCAGGGGGTTGGACTAGAAGACCTCCAAAGTCCCTTCCAACTCTGCTATTGTATTGTATTGTATAAACATTCAAAAAGCCTCAAAGGTCCTCACTGGAAGCCCCACTTCAATTCTGGAGCCGACAGGAAGCCCAATTCCCCCACCATAGAGTTTCCTCCTAGTGCGACGTCCTTTTTCCTCTACCTGTCCTAACCAAAAGCCCTATCAATTGTGGAGCCGACCAGTGACAGGGAGCTGCAGCAGAGGGATGAAAGAGCCACATGTGGCTCCAGAGCCGCAGGTTGCTGACCCCTGGTCTAGTCTATGACCGTTCCTCTGCTTCATAAAAAATGGCACCATTTCAGGTAGAGAGCTTTCTCTGCTACCAATATTCTTTATAAACGGGAGAAATTAGAATTTTCAGCACACTGAGTGTGTGAGTTTTGTTGTTCAATGATTTAGTCTTTGTCAGTGGGCCACAATTCCACCAGAATTAATTGTGAGAAACTGCTCTTATAGCCTTGTATTTCTGCCATTGCCAACATTTTTTCTTCTCTTGTTCTCCTCTTCAATTGCCTTAAATTTCCCAAAAATTTAGAATCTTTCCAATTACTTTTTTTTGCCATATGTGTCCAATTATCTGAGCTTTGCCATCATTATTAGAGCTTCAAATCAGCACCCTAGTTTCAGTTCACCTAATTTCTCCTTGGGTGAAGGAAATGTGCTAATACTGAGTCACACCCTCTGTGTTTAAAGCTTTGATAGCAATAGCACTTAGACTTAGATACCACTTTACAGTGCTTTACAGGCCTCTCTAAGCAGTTTACAGGGTCAGCATATTTTCCCCAACAATCTGGGTCCTCATTTTACCCACCTCAGAAGGATGGAAGGCTGAGTCAACCTTGAGTCTGGTGAGATTTGAACTGCCAAATTGCAGGCATCCAGCAGTCAGCAGAAGTAGCCTGCAGTACTGCACTCTAACCACTGTGCCACCATGGCTCATCCTCCAGTTGGGTGGAATGGTGTGGTGATTGCAGCCAAGATCTCTCAAAGTTAGAATTATACTCCAAGAGTTACAAATAATAGCTTGCTTTTTTACCCGTTCACCATTACAATTTCACCTACATCAAAGTACGTCATCAGCAGCGGATTTGAACCGCTGGCAGGCGTCCATTCAATAGTGATTTGAACTGTGCAGAAGTTAATAGTGCCAAATTAAGACACTGTACTGCACTATAAGGAAAATCAAATCTAGTTCATGAGAAAAAGACAGCAGGACCATGGACAGCTCCAAGTGAGCCTTGTTGGTCCCCTTCTCTCCCATTATTAGGACAATGGAAGGAAATTGATTGAGTATCCCAACTGATTTTTTTTAAGCAGGTCAAAAATGTAGTGTTGAGTAATCTACGCATTCTCTGTGGAGGAAGGATTTGGAATTTTGCATTCCCAAATTTCTGTAAGGCTACAGAGATGGAGAAGGTGCTGGTGAAATACTGGCATTGAGACAGCAGATTGTGAATGTGGATTAAATTGTCTTTCTTTAAAAAGTCTATCTATTTGACTAGGACATTTGAAATTTGTTCAATATATCTAGAGGGCGCCACGATATGGAAAAGTTTTATTATCCCCTTCTATTATCCTGTCAGAAGTATAAGAATTTAAGACACGTCCTTGTATTATTTGGTTGGTTGTTTCCACCTAACAAGTTGATTGAACAAACTCCACATTTCAGCACTTTTTAGGTCTACTAGTTACTGGAGATAAAGAGATTGTATGAATATTAAATATAAACTATAAACAACTTTTGACAAGCTCACAACATGTAAAGGGAAAGCAGGTAATTGAAAGAAGAAAAATGGATCAATTACCCCAACTGCTTAGCTCTCAAGAGGTTGGTTTTAGTCCCTAACAGTGTCACATTTATTTAGGACTAAACTAATCCCTATTATCTATAGTCTGAAAGGTTCCTGTGAGTTGAGGTTCTGCAAAAAAAAAAAAAAAAAAAAAAGGAAGCTCCATACAGCTGTTTTGGTCTTTACCCTACAGGAGATAATGAAAAAGAAACAAGTGGAAGAGCACAATAGACTTTCTGTGTATGGTGGCACCAATGTTGATCACATCATTAACTTTTTTTTAATCCACTAGAGGGGGAAAACATTAAACGATGGAAGTTGGAAAGGTTCCTCCCAGCTTCTTTTGGGTTGGCTAAAATCTAGAAAATGGCCAAGGGGCAACCAAGCTTGTATTCAAGCAAATCAGCTGGCTAAGGGAAGAAATGTGTTGCTTAGTTCTTACTTTCTGACTGGACTCTATTCATTGATGTAATGTTCATACAGAATACCTGCATCATAGCTGTTATTAATCCACTGTTAAGAGCATTCTCCGATGTTCCACTCCATCTCAGACCTGTGATGATTTTAAGAGGCTGGAGCAAAATGATATTGTAATGTCCACTAGGCAAATCCTAGGTTGATGTTTGGCAGATAATAGCCAATTTCTTTCCCCATATCCATGTTGAGAAATAAATACTAGTTCCTTTATAATGGTCGTGCAATATTAACATCACTTCTTTTAAAAAAAAGTTCAGAACCACACAATGGGAAATGAAATAAATTACCAAACTGGTGAGAATTTTTTTTAAAAAAATCTATTTAAATTTGCATCCAGTTTTGCTTGCCGTAATGTAAAGATGTTGAAACTCTAGAAAGAGTGCAGAGAGCAAAGATGATTAGGCGACTAGAGCTTGAAACACATGGAGAATGGTTGCAGGAATCAAATTCAATGAAAAGGATTATGGAGTGACATGATAGCAGTGTTCTAATATTTGAAGGGCTGCTACAAAGAAGAGGGAGTCAACCTATTCTCCAAAACACCTGAAGGCAGGGAAAGAATCAATAGTTGGAAACTAAATCAAGGAGAAAACCAGCCTAGAACTCAGGAGAAATTTCCTGACCCTTAGAACAATCAATCAGTGGAATGTCTTTCCTTCAGAAATTGTGGATCTCCAACACTGGAAATTTTTAAGAGATTGGACAGCTATTTGTCTGAAATGGTATAGGGTTTCCTGCTTGAATATGGAGTTGGACTAGAGGACCTCCAAGGTCCTTTCCACATGTTATTCTATATACTGCATATAGAGTATGTAGAGAATGTAATTCTCTCAATGCCCCCTGAAAACAGTCCCTCAAGTTTTTTCCCTCTCTTCCACATCATCAGGGGTTGGCAATCTTAAACATTCAAAGAGCCATTTGGACCTGTTTCCCACAGAAAAAACTCAGGGAGCCACAAAACCCTTCCCATTTATGACTTATTTCCCGGGCAGCCATAAAACTACCATATGTAGTTGAATTAAACGTTCTGTTTTCTTCTGAAACTTTTATTTTCTTGGATTTATCCATGGTTAGCCTTCTGGGGTCAAAGAGCTCAATAAATCACGTTCTGGCGGGTGTTGCACATTGGTAGTTGTGACACATATTTTGAACGACAGGAAGCCGCAGCAGAGGGATGAAAGAGCCACTCCAGAGCCGCAGTTTGCTCACCCCTGCACTATACCACAACCCTTTTTTAATGTATTGCACAGCATGGAGCAATGAAAACAAAACTGTGAGGCTGCAAGAAGAATGCAAATCGAAGGAAGACCTCATTTGACTGCAAACTTCGTAGCGGAGCAAGATAAAGAGTTGACAGCTCTTGAAATTGCTTTCTGCTAATTCCTGAGGCATTTCTCAACAGCTGGTCTGTGTGTTGGGAAGACATCCTGTCTAACATGATGGCACTTCAAAAACACTGGCTGCAGATGGAGGACACGCTACGACGACCAACTAAAGATGGAGGCAAAATGGCCGACCTTCTGTTACACACATTAATATGAAGAGGCTTAGGGGAATAGCTAAGAGAACTATACTGGAAAAAAGATTATTACTTGATGTATTATGAAGGACTGGATTTAAGTACTATTTATCCATTTCAAAAGGCCATGTTTCCTATTCACACACACACACACACACACACACACACACACAAATACACAATCCCAAGGCACAATATTTTCCTATGGCATAGATTTCCTATTTCTCCAGAAACAGGCAATTTTGAGGTAAAGGTTAAGAGCCGAGGTGGCACAGTGGTTAGGGTGGAGTACTGCAGGCCACTTCAGCTGACTGTTATCTGCAGTTCAGCGGTTCAAATCTCACCGGCTCAATGTTGACTCAGCCTTCCATCCTTCCGAGGTGGGTGAAATGAGGACCCAGACTGTGGGGGCGATATGCTGACTCTGTAAACCGCTAATAGAGAGGGCTGAAAGCCCTATGAAGCGGTATATAAGTCTAACTGCTTTTGCTATGTCCTCAACCTACGACCGCAATTGAACCCAAAATTAATGTTGCTAAGAGAGAACTTTGTTAAGTGAGCTAATTTTACAACCTTTTTTGCCACATTTAAGTGAATCACTGCAGTTGTTAAATTAATTTAACAACATTGTTATTAAGTGAAATCTGGTTTCGTCATTGAATTTGCTTGTCAGAATGTGGCAAAAGATAATCACATGACCCTACAACCGTCATAAATGTGAGTCAGTTGTCAAGCATCCTAATGAAAATCACATGACGATGGGGATGTTCCAAGTCATAAATGTGAAAAAGGGCCATGAAGTCACTTTTTTCAGTGCCGTTTTAACTTCGGTCACCAAGCAAACTATTGTAAACGGAACATTATGTTTAATTTCATATTTTAAATGTCGATTTAAAGGTTTATATTAAGTTTTAGCTTTAAGTACAATACGCTTATTCTCTTTTGTGGTTTTCCTCCTCCTATTCGTTCCATTAACATAACAAATAATTTTATTATGTTGGTCATTACTTTTGTCTTCCATCTTTTTCTTTTGAATGATTTTGGTGCATTTGCTTTAATGCTTGCAATAGAAATATGGACGGAAAACACACAGGGAAAAAATGAGTCGCCTTCAAAACAGCCGGCCTGTATTTTAGTCCTATGCATTAAAAAAAAAACTTTTTGCAGCAATGCCTTGTTGTAGTTTGAGCCTGCTTGCCCGACACAAAACCAGCAATTTCACCTATTGCTGTTATTCTTCCTGTTTTTTTGCCATGCTATGGCTTCTTTCTGGAGACCATGGTTCTGCCTTGTTGGCAAAATTCCCAAGAATTCCCATCTGGAGGCTACTAAACAGCTTGCCAAGGTTTTTATTCAGATGAAAGGAGGTGTGACAAGAAAAAATGAGCCCACAATTAATTCTGAACTTTTTATTAAAAACGAAAGTACAAAAAAAATCAGGAATCATTCAATAAGAAAATTTTACACTTAAAAATGAAAATATAGTACAAGGATTGCATCACTTTGTCATTGGTTGGATTGTCAAGCTTGCTGAAGATCTCCATCACAGAGAGACTTTACATAAGCATTTTGTATCATGTGCAAAAAGGGTTCATTGCTTGTTTTTAAGATTCTTAGCTTTAATTCTCTTTTATTTGCGAAGTGTGTGTGTGTGTGTGTATGTGATTTATCTCAATAAATCACCATTACGTATGATCAACTGCAAAAACTAAAAGAACCACAAGATGGCAGCAAGGAGACACAATAATGTGGCAGGTTTTGTCACCATCTACTGGTGGTCTAGATTTGCCTGCCTGTAAACAATTCAACCTAAAAATGACTAGTCAAAAAGAGTTTGGCAATCTTCTCCTTTTTTCCTGCTCAAGTATTACCTGTTTCTTCTGATTGTTTAAGCCCATTTTTTTAACAACCAAAAAGACCCACAATATACCACGTGACAGTATTTTTGATATCCATACTACTGCTTAAAAAAACCCAAAGGATGGTGAAGAGCTTGCCATCACATTCTCTGCATCCATTTGATAAACCAACTTTAATAAAGATGGAACTATCTAGCCAAGGTGGCGCAGTGGTTAAATGCAGCACTGCAGGCTACTGCTAGATCAGCAGGTCAGCGGTTCAAATCTCACCGGCTCAGGGTTGACTCAGCCTTCCATCCTTCCGAGGTGGGTAAAATGAGGACCCAGATTGTTGGGGGCAATATGCTGACTCTCTGTAAACCGCTTAGAGAGGCCTGATAGGCCTATGAAGCGGTATATAAGTCTACTGCTATTGCTAATTGGTGCTTTGCTTCACAGTATAACCAACCATACTTGGGCTGCAAAATTTGAACTATCCCAACAGAGTTTCGCTACCCATTAATGGTCATTCAGATTTCTGTCCTTCAGATTTGCTTAGTTCATAGGAACTTTCCAATTCTTTTTCTGGAATATCACCATGAGTGTGACAGTTGAGGTATGAGGGCGGCCATGTTTTTACATACTTGCTAGCAACCAGGTAAAATATCCCAATATTATTTCAACACAACTCCTTGGTCTTATTCTCCCAAATTGGAGACCCATCAAACTGGATTGACTCCGCTCAGAATTAAGGACTGTATGCTTTACAGTGGTGTGAACAAAGGATGATGATCCTAAAATGTCAATCACATTAATGTCAATGCTACATCACATTAATCACATTAATATCAATGCTACATATTAATGTCAATGCTACATCACATTAATGTCAATGCTATATATTTACACAACATTTGACACAGTATGTAACTTCAGTATCTCTTTGCATTTACTTAAAAGCACTTCATAAAGAATTTCTTCTGAAGATGCAGTTGGTCTGTTTCTATCTATCTGTTAAACATATGCTGCCAACAATATTAGGGTAGAATAATCCCATTGTCCAAAATTGTAGTTATGGTGGGATTTTTCTTCTACAGTAGCAATTGGTCTACATTTCTCTCTCTTTAAAACATATGTGGACAACAGAGTACAATGATCCCATTGTGCAAAAGTGTAGTTAGGGAGGGATTTTCCTTTTAGTCTACACTAGAAAGAGACAGGAAGCCCCTAGAGGATGTGTGCTAATGGATCATGTGCAAAACCACACCAATAACTGCAAAGAAATTTTCAGGAGTTCACAACAGAGCCATGGAAAATGGTATTTGCTAAGCTGTATACATCAAGGGGGTGTGCTGTAGAAGCTGGAGAAACAACTGGCAACTCTTTTGTCAATCACAATGCAAAAACCATGCTGCAGGTGAAGATTTTCATAGCATTTCAATAACAACATTGCCACGGGACAAATGCTACTAAATACCGCTTTGGCATTACAGAAATAAATGGATTTTTACCCAGTATTAAAGAGTTATGCGATTCCAATTCTAAATGAAGTGTGAGCGTCTTTGACCATCACTTACCTTTCTGGAATAAAACACTGAACTCTAAGAAACATTTAACTGCTTTTACAGAAACTGCGGTTAAAAGTTACTTACTTTTTTTAAAAAAAAAAGTGTCTTCAGCAGTAGTCTACAGGTGATAATATTAATTCTCACAACAAAAGGCACTATTTATTGATTCGCTCAGGCTCCTCTAAATTACATCCCTCGCTTCAGTTGGTATCTTACTGCATCCGGACCTTTGCAAAAAAAAAAAAAGCAAAAAAGCTTTGATTGTCCTGATTTTTGTTAGCGTGCTATTTTTTTTATTAAAAAAAAAACCTCAAACCTTAAAAACAAATCTTTCCGTACAAAAACTGTTCCTGCATTAAAAGGAGGGACTTGAACTAATCTGAAGCCTGTTTCCGGCCTCAGAGTAATCAGACTTTTATCCATTTGGCCCAATTAGAACATGAAACAAATCCTATTTTTCCCAAATGGGATTCACCGTTTTTCATTCTCACAAAAGGAACAGCTTGTTTGGAGTTACTGTGTGGTACAGCCTACTCAGGACTGTACCGTTTCAAGCTGCACGAAGGGGTGCAGGTATATGAATGTTCCCTTCAATGGAAGCGGGTTTAGGGTGCAGCTTTCCAATATGGGATTTTTCTTCTCCAGCAATCAGAAATGGTACTTTTTTGGATGGATCTTCCAGGTGCTAGACTAAGTGTACAACTTCCCGATGTGAAAAAAAGTAAACAGTCTTAACTTAGGGAATCTATTTTTCTTTCTCCTTTACACTCTGTTGTCAGAGTCGGTTCAGCAAATGCAACCCACACCAGAGTGACAACACCCACAGGACAGCACAGGTTGAATCACTTGTTACATGTCTTCTTAGGCGCATGGATTCCATGCATACACTGTATGACCAACAGAAATTTGCCGAAACAAATGAAATGCAACTCTCCCATTTCCAAACCCAAACCCAAAATCCCTGGATGATTGTTCACGGACCCACAACAGCTTCTTAGCATTCCTGTTATCTGTAGCACGTGCCATTGTAGAATTTGGATAATGGGACCTTGAACTGGTCTCAGTGATGGTTAACAGAGGAACTAAATACTTCATCCAATTCTGTGGATGGTGCAACTACTTCTGACTATACTTCAAAAGCAGAATTTCCTGGCTCTTCCACAAGTTCTTTTTATGGATGTCTAAGGATTCTCCCATCCTCTTCTTTTGTTTAAGAGACCAGAAAGGCTCCAAAGAAACTGGCTTCTTTATCCATGTCCACCAGTTCCTCATAGCTGATGGAGACAAAAATCCTATCATTCCTCCTTAACTGAAACACTCCACCCTGGTATATGGAGTACAGTCCATATTCTGCTTGTTTAGACCAGCAACTGGTTCTTGCACTTTTCATTAGCAGAATGGCTTCTGGGTAATAATCTGTAAATTTGGAAATGTACTGAACCATCTGCTTTGGATTCCTAACGCTCTCCGAGTCAGGATCTGCATTGGGTTCAACGCCTTCCGATTCCCGGAAACGAAAATAAGTCTGTGCATAAATGTAATAAAATCCAGGTTGCTGTATGATAAGTTCTCCATTGCTCAGCAATACGTTGTGAAGAAAGGAAGGGTACACCGAAGATTGCCAAGAGATTATTTTAAATCCCAAATTGTTTCTGATAGGGGTACCTGTGATAGATTGAAAAAGGCAGAAAATAGTTTAGGCATGTAAAACACGAAACGAATCCCACTTCTTTTTAAAAAGGCAAATAATGCAAATTTTGCATTTTCTTAGCAGATTTTATTCCAATATCATCATCATCATCTCGGTGACCCCATAATCCTTTGAGGGATGGAGTCTGGGCAACAGAATGGAGCTGAGTGTTTACTGGCCAGATGCCCTTCCTGTCACCAATGCAGAGTTTTGTTCAGCAGATATATTCTCACTATGCCCAGAGAGAGAAATATCTTCCTTTACCTAGGATTGAACTCACAGCTTCTTGATTGTGAGGCAAGAGCTCCACCTCTAGGACAACACACCACTCAGCTTTTATTTCAATATGTGAGTCCTAAATCCCAATGCCCATACCGTATTTTTCGGAATATAAGATGCACCGCAGTATATGACGCAGCAAGGTTTTGAGCCAAGGTGGCGCAGTGGTTAAATGCAGCACTGCAGGCTACTGCTAGATCAGCAGTTCAGCGGTTCAAATCTCACCGGCTCAGGGTTGACTCAGCCTTCCATCCTTCCGAGGTGGGTAAAATGAGGACCCAGATTGTTGGGGGCAATATGCTGACTCTCTGTAAACCGCTTAGAGAGGGCTGAAAGCCCTATGAAGCGGTATATAAGTCCACTGCTATTGCTATTGCTATTGCTATTGAAGAGGAAAATTATTTTTTTTTAAAAGCTTTTGTACTCTGCAAACCTCCCAAAAATGGCCTGAAAACGGGCCCGTTGTTTTTTTTAATTAAAAAAAGGGTATGAATAGCCTTTCGGAAGCTTATAGAGTGCGGCTGGGGGCAAAAAACGGTCCATTTTTCGCTCATTTCTGCCCTCCCCCAGGAGCTCTCTGAAAGCCTCATACAGGCTCTGCATGGCCATTTTGGTGAAGGGGGAAGAGTTTCAGGAGGCAAAAAATGCTGTATTCAGTGTATAAGATGCACCCAGATTTTCAGCCTCTTTTTTGAGGGAAAAAGGTGCGTCTTATACTCCGAAAAATATGGTATGTATGATCACCATTCATATGGATTCAGGGAAGTGACCCATGTTACCGTTGTCATACAAGTTGCAAAATGGAAAGTTTTACCAAGGCTTTGGACCAGCTCTCTTCCAAGACTCTACAAGAAGTCCTCAACTTGTAACAGCTCACTCAGCGATCATTCAAAGTTGCAACGGCATTGAGAAAAGTGACTTATGACAATTTTTCACACTTAGAATTGTTGCAGCATCCGTTTGCTCACCTGATCAAAATCCAGAAGCTTGGCAACCAGTTCATATTTATGACGGTTGCAGTGTCCTGGGGTCATATGATCCCCTTTTGCGACCTTCTGACAAGCAAAGTCAATGGGGAAGCCAAATTGACTTCACAACCTCAGTTACTAATTTAACAAGAAAACAGGGTGAAAATCGGTGCATCTTATACAATGAATACAGCATTTTTGGACTCCCGAAACCCTACCCCCTTTGCAAAAATGGCCGTGCATAGCCTTTAGGCGGCTCCTGGGGGTTGGGAAGGCAAAAACGAGAAGAAAAAAAAAAAGTTTTCCCCAAAAACGGACCCGTTTTTCGTCAAAAAAAGGACATGCATAGCCTTTAGGAGGCTTATAAAGTGCTCCTGGGGGCTGGGGAGGGGCAAAAACGAGCAAAAAAGGCCCATTTTTTGCTCATTTTTGCCCTCCCCAGCCCCCAGTAGCACCATGGAAGCCTCCTAAAGGCTATGCATGGCCATTTTTGCAAAGAGGGTAGGGTTTCGGGAGTCCAAAAATGCTGTATTCATTGTATAAGATGCACCGATTTTCACCAATTTTTTTTTTGAGGGAAAAAGGTGCATCTTATACTCTGAAAAATACGTAATTTGGGTTAGATAAATGCAGAGAATACAAGTGCTTTTGAAAAATAGTGTATTTATAGGCCACATAGAAGATTTGGCTTTCCTTAAAAATGCAATACAAGTAGCCTCTTAATTATACATCAAGAACATGTATAATAATGCCTACACGTGTATTTGGGGAGGGAACATTAAATAATTAAAAGTATCTAGCAAAAGATTATGATGGGCTAAGACCTAAACTTTCGTATTTACCACTTGATCAAGTGAAATCATTACAACTTAAAGCAGGGATAATTAACTTCCACTCCACTGATTTTAATGCAAATTGATTTAACTGAAATAATTACGTTCATCCAGTCCAGGTTTCGCAAGCCTAATATCACAGGGAAGCAGACTGCGCTCATCCACTCTGTTTTCATTGAGTTTTAGGACATGAAAATGTTTACTTTCACTATGGTGGAAAGCCCAGAATGGTAGATTCTGAGCCGAGTTTGTTAAATTTTCTGGGAAGCCTGCTAGGATTGGCCTCTGGGTCTGCCCCTTCTTAACATATTAACTTTGTCTTGATTTATGTATCACATTTGCATAGCATGTGAAGGCAGCCCTCAGGGAGGAAATGGGAAAAACCAAAAGTCTGGTTGTTATGATAAATCCCCTTTACAAGTTTGTCCCTCTCTCACAATGTGTGTTTCAAGGCCATCCACTATCCTAAAACTCTTCATGTCTGTAAACTTCAATGGGGCAAAAAGGTATACTGTAATTTGATGTCTATGGATACTCCCAATCATCCAGGTCATGCTTGTCCCTGTAGGAAGTTAAAACCCACCCCCTCTCCTAGAAAATGAAATATTTTAGGAAATATTAAAAGGGCAGAATATTTTCCCTTAAAAGGGGGGCAGAAACTCAACCTTTGTCAATGGGACATTAAGGCCTGAGCCAGTCTATTCTACATAACAAAGATCTATCTCCTTCAGGCACAGCCATAATAGGAATCCCAAAGCCCTTTCATTACATCATCACCCAGCAAGAGTCAACTAAGCTTGGGACTCAGGATAGCCTACAGTTGCCTCTGCATGGCCCCTTGGGAGTCTGACAACCAATCAGAATGCAAGCTCAAATTCAAAAGCCCAGAGAGGGCATAAAACCCAGGACACTCTCGGCATCTCTGTCTCTTTTTCTTCAAGATCTTCAAGGCATGTGTTCATGTCCACCATTAAAAACCATCTTTCCAAGCAGCTCCCATGAATCCAGTGTCTTTTTCCCCACTTGGAACTGAACGCAGATGGACATTTCTTCCAATATCCCAAAGGTACTTTTATTTTCAAAAAGCAACTGGACTTTGTCACCCCACCCCCATACCCCGCCTGAAAACATTTGTTTTCTCATCCAAGAAGCTTCATCAGTTTTAACTGACTGGTGGGGAACCGGAAGGATTTATATTCTTTGCAGTTTTCTGGTGATTATCTGGTCATTAGCTCCCTCTCTGAGAGTTGTTGAGGCTAGCAGTCCCAAGAAGTTTCCATACTTGTTTACAATCTGATTTTGGTGAGTCTCAGGATACAAATAAACCCCAAATAGCTTCAAGGACCTTCTCAGAATGCTAATGACCAGAGTTCTTCAAAGAATATAAACTTTCCATTCCCCACAGTTCTGTTAAAACTGAAGAAGCTTCTTGGATGAGAAGTAAAATGTGTTTCAAAGGGGCTGGGGGGACTAAGGAAGTCCAGTTACTTTTTAGAAATAAAAGTGTCGTGGCCCACCAGTGGAGCTGGCAACAGAGTCGGACAGTGAGGAGGTTGGGAAGGAACATGGGCCAGTCCTGGAGGCTGGGGAAGGCTCCGACGAGGGCTCTGCATCGGAGGTAGAGATGGGGCTGAGGTCGTCTGGCAGTGATCAGATGCCTACGGAGCTAGACAGCAGTGAGGCAGAGGAACAGCTGGAGCCTGTTCCCAGTGTGCGCATGCGCAGAGCTGCCAGAAGAAAAGAACAACTCAGAAATCAAGGTAGACTTGGTAGTAAGGTCACAGTTGGAAGGTGACTGGCCCCTCCCATAGGAAATAAATGAGTAGCAAAAGGGGAGTGGGCTTTTGCAGGAAACAATTCGTTCAGTTGTTAAGATTCGTTTCAGGAGTGTGAAGATCTGTCTGTGAATCTCAGAGACTCTGTGCCCAGTCTTTCCTTACACAGCACCTCATTTGGAAAATATTTATATGGCAGCTTTCCAAGATAGATAAGGTCTGCAGTCATAAATATTCCTTTGAAAGACTGTTTGCCAGGCCTTGCTGAATTCACATTGTTTAATAAAGGGTTTTTTTGTTGAGACCAGGACTCTGCCTCATGCTTTTTGGGGAAGCCTAACAAAAAGTACCTTTGGGTTGTACTGTAACGATTAACAATTAAATGGGCTAACTTGGAGAAAGTGTCCAAAATCTCAGTGAAATTAAGATCTGGCAAATTTTATGAAACATTTCATCACAAACAATAGAACACGAAGTATTTTATGACATAATACAAAACATCACGTCCAATGGATAGGATTTACGTTCCTACCTGGGAAAAGGCCACTATTTTTGGAGTATGGGCCTGCCTAATAATAGTTTTGCTTTCATTTTCTGGATTCGTTTTTACAAAAGAAAACAGGGATTTAAGGGTTGCTATGTAATTATCAGCTTCTGCTCTTTCTTAGAAGGAAAAAGGTACTTGTCAAATTTGATTCCTGGTATTTGTATGGATACAATAAAGCAGCTTTGTTGTGTCTGTGGAAATGAGGAAATGGTTCCCGCTGTCTTTGCTTGAAATCTATTTTGATTTCAGCCTACAACAATGGGAAAGGTATTTACCTGAAATCTCCCATTCAACCATTAACCAGGCCCTACCCTGTTTAGTTTCCAAGCTCAGACAAGTGCTGCCATCTATCTATAAAAGAAATACTCTATTTTTCGGAGTGTAAGAGACACTTTTTCCCCCCTAAAAGAGGTTGAAATGTTGAGTGCGTCTTATACACCGAATGTAGCCTCGCCTACCCCTACCCTTTGGCTTCTGCCTCCCAGTCATTTGCCTCCTTGCAGCAAACAGCCTATTTCAGTTTCAGCTGATTAGCAGCTGTTTGTCAGTAGGATTGACCCCCGACCATCAGCTGTTTCAAGCTGCAGGGATTGCTATTGCCTATTGCAGTCTCCATGCACCTCATTTTTGGCCTCCACATCCCATTTTTGGCCTCTGCGCTTTGGCCCCATTTTCTGCCCATTCCAATCCCCGCTGCCCGGAACGGGTAGAAAATGGGGTGTGCGGAGGCCAAAAACGGGATGCAGAGAAGGCAGCAATAGGCAATGGTAACTCCTGCAGCCTGAAACAGGTGATCATCGGGAGGCCCATCCAACCGAAAATCAGTTGCTTGTGCTAATCAGGCTATGGTGAAGCTGAAACGGGTTGTTTGCTGTTTGCTGCAAGGAGGAAAATTGCTGGGAAGCAGAGGCAGATTTCTTTTTCTTGTTTTTCTCCTCAAAAGCTAGGTGCGTCTTATACGTCAGAGTGTCTTATACTCTGAAAAATACAGTAAACCTATTCATCTAAACAGTAGCCACTTTCCCCAGAAGAAGGCAATGTCTTACTTTGTACAAATAAAGTTCTCCTTGCATTTCTGCTTGAGGTGAGATGAGCTGCAACTCGGGGGTTCCTTGGTACGTCTCTTGCAACGGTATCTAAAGAAATATTGTCTGGATAGAAAGAAATGCCAACATTTTATTTCCTATTAGGAACTCCTTTTAAAATCTATGTTAACCTTTGCTTTATCGTACCAGAAACATCCATGCCACCCACATCTCAGATCATGTCCTATTTCTCAAGGATGTCTAGTACTTTAGGGAACTAGTTAAAATGGAAACCATTGAAGAACTCAATGGGACTGTTCTTTCAGCAGAGGTGACGGCTTGGTCCTCCTTTCCATCTTCCCCCACTACTGTAGCTGAGGTAAAATGTCCACATATTTATTCAGCATCTCCTCAGGATCACTGACTAAAGTTTTGTCCATCACTTACAGGAAGACTAAACTTCAGACCTTCTGCAAATTAAACTGTGCTCTGCCGCTTGACTGTGGCTTCCATAAATGGTATTATCCCCTTATCCACTTACGGATAATGCAGGAAGGACTAGTTTAATTTAATCATTTCCTTAAGACACAGAAGTGCCTCCTAGAGCAGAGTGCCCCACATTCAGCTTCTTTGAATAATCTCAATTACATCATAATCTGTCTTTGAATGAATATCTCATTCATTTCCTAAGTGCAACAAAGCAGCCATTCATGAATCATTAATCATAAACTTTATCAACCTTGTGTTGAAGCAGATGTTCCTTCTTCTGCACGACTCTTGGCCACCATCTGCAATTGCAAATTACAATTACAAATATAATTAATTATCTTTCCCCCCCCTCCTGATCGTAAATCCTAACACTGGATTTATATCCTTTCATAGATAGATAGATAGATAGATAGATAGATAGATAGATAGATAGATAGATAGATAGATAGATAGATAGATAGAGATTTTTTCTGAGGTTTTCGCGGGTGTTAGTATGTAGGTCTTTGGTTGTTCGGGTTTTCTCCCGTGTAAAATTGGAAGTGTCTTGGCGACGTTTCGACGAAGTCTCATTCGTCATCTTCCAATTTTACGCGGGAGAAAACCCAAACAACCAAAGACATACATACATACATACATACACATACATACACACACATATACATATACACATATACATATGCAGATACACGTAATTTTGTGTCACAACCCTGGTATGCCCAAATATGGGAGGAAGCATACTGCTTTCCTTTCTCTGTCTATCGGCTCATCTCAAGAGACCATCCAGACAGAAAGCCATTATTTTTACTGTTGCCTTTTTGTTACATTTGTGTTGCAACTGTGCTGATAAATAAATAAAGGGAGACTAGTATAGATATATTTCAAGCTATTTAGCTCTCATCAGCTAGCCATACCCTTACTGGGATTTGAATCTGAATCTATATCTATCATCTATCATCTATCATCTATCATCTATCTATCTATCTATCTATCTATCTATCTATCTATCTATCTATCTATCTATCTATCTATCTATCTATCTATCTATCTATCTATCTATCTATCTCTGGTTCTTATTTAGGACAGTAACCTTCTGATAAACTGTTGTGGTATGTTGGCCACCAACCCCTCCAACAGCCAAATCAGAGGAGGAGGAGGAGGAGGAGGAGGAGGAGGAGGAGGAGGAGGAGGAAAGTCAGGGTCAGCATCAAGGCACCCTGAGAGCTCCGAGGGGTAAGAGGAAATGGAACTGGCAGAGAAAGAAACAAAGGCGGAGCCTGGCTGTCCGTCAGTCCTCAGATGGAGAATCAAGAGCCCCCAGGTCTGGAGGTGGCTGATGAGGAAGAGGAGGAACAGCTGGGTCCAGTGCCTGACACGCGGATGCGCAGAAGGCAGAGGAGAGGAGAACAGGGGAAATCCGTGGGCCGATCCTTGGTACAGAAGAGCCACTGCTGTTAAGAGAAGCCCCACCCTAGCTCTGGGGATAAAAGGCAGGAGGTGGAGATGAATAGATGTGGCAGACAACTATTTATCTCCCTGCCGGGCAGACTTGTTAGCCTGCAGTGAGAGATAAACTTTTTGCCAGGGCTGTTGGCACTCCTAATAAAGGACTATTTTGAGTTAACTTCAGAGGGTTTTGTCGTGTTTAGGGAGCTGGGTCAGAAATAAGCAAAATCAATGGAGAAGCCAGATTCACTTAACAAGTGTGTTACTACCTTAATAACTGAGGGGATTTATTTAACAAGCGTTGCAAGAAAAATGGGGCAAAACTCATTTAACATCTTTCTTGCTTAGCAAAGAAAGATGTGATAGTTAAAGTTGAAAACTTTTTTTTTAAAAAGGGGGGGGGAGGGGATACCATGCACACAACCTTAACGTTCTCTGGAGAAGCTCATGTCAGCAACAGAAAGAAACACATCACCTTGAACAGTTTTTTCAGATGCCCCTTTCCCTCTCAAAATACCTCCCATGAGCACCAAAGCTTGACAATCTGAAATATTTTTGATTGCATCCGTTTCTCCTTCTATTGGCATTTTAGAATTTTGAGTGCATACCCCAGAAAGTCCAGACATATCCTATTAAAGCTGTTGTGGCCCGCCAGCACAGCTGGCGGCAGACTCAGACAGTAAGAAGGTTGGGGAGGAACATGGACCAGTCCTGGAGTCTGGGGAAGGCTCTGTGTCGGAAGCAGAGAGGGGGCCAGGGCTGTCAGAGAGTTATCAGCTGCCTTTGGAGTCGGAGATAAGTGGGGCAGATGAACAGCTGAAGCCTATTCCCAATGTGCGCATGCAGAGCTGTCAGGAGAAGGGAACAATTAAGGAAAATGGGTCGACTCGGGAGGAAAGGCCCAAGTGGACAATGAATGGCCATTCCCATAGGGAAAGGGCAGCAAAGGGGGAGTGGTGTTTGCAGGAGACAATTAATTTATTAGTGTAAAGATTTGCTTATCTGAGTTCGTGCCTAACAGAGACTCCTTGCCAAGTATTTCATTTGTACAGCGTTGCGCTCGGCCTGGCAACTATCCAAGGACTGATAAGGTCTGTTTTTGCAATTAAACCTTGAAAGGCTGGCTGTGAATGCAAGGAATCCACATTAGCCAAATAAAAACGAGATAAGGAGACTATTTCGTGATTATGTTAAGCCTAGGTCAGAACAAAAGCAAACACTGTAAATCAGAGGTCTTCAAATTTGGCAACTTTAAGACCTGTGGATTTCAACTCCCAGAATTCTGGGAATTGAACTCCACAAGTCTTAAAGTTGCCAAGTTAGGGGGGCCCTGCTGTAAATCTTAGAAAGGAGTAAAATCCATGTCCCCTGATTTCCATTTGGCACAAGACTGATGGGTATTTTTAAAAAAGGATTACCTTTCTAATGAGCCTCGACAGCTGCCATTTGACCTCCCAGCAGGGATCACCATCTTCTTTTTCATTTGGATCCACGTCTTCTAGGAAAAAATGTTCTCTGTTGAAGCAAGCAAAGCTACTCTTTGCGTAGGTGTCTCGGAGCTGTTAGAAAAATGGGGGAAGCCAAGTGTTAATTTAAATGAACTGAACTGTGGAGACAAGAACACATACAGTAGGAATAGTACAGTAACTGAACATCAGCAATGTTTATTTGGATACATTTAGACACCCCCCCAACTTCCATTTTTGTTATCGGTGTTGGGGAATCCCAGCTTACATTTTAAATATATTTCATGATCTTATTCTTTTTATCAGGCCACTGATACCGATAACAGGAAGCTACTATCAACCCAGTTCCATCTGTTCAGTCTAGCACAGAGACTTTTGTTTCCCCTTCTGCAAATTTCAAACGTCAACTATGAGATGCATTCATTCACAATCCTTTCGGTGGGGATTTTAGCAGTTTTATCATTGATCCTCACCGTTGATTTTGCTGAAATCCCCAGGTTGTAAAGCTCTCAGCCATTATTTGATTTTCCAGGCAGGCTGACACATGTCTGGTCAGAAGCAAACCATACGATTTTACATACGGCTTGTCATCACAGGTAAATATGTGAGAACTAACTAGAAAGCTGATTAAATTAAGTAGGTGACCCAGGAGTTTCCATTTGATTTAAAATGTCAATTGCCATTAATTCAAGCTTTGGCCACAGTGGCAAAGATTCAGAGAATTGGAAGTCCGAAACTATAGAACTGCCCTAATAATTCCTTTGAACTATAGTTCCTTTGAACTATGGTGCTGGAGAAGACTCCTGTGAATCCCTTGGACTGCAAGGCAATCAATCTGGTCAGTCCTAGAGGAGATCAACCTTGACTGCTCTTTAGAAAGCCAGATCCTGCAGATGAAACTCAAATACTTTGGACACCTAATGAGAAGGAAGGACTCACTGGAGAAGAGCCTAATGCTGGGAAAGATTGAGGGCAAAAGAAGAAGGGGACGACAGAGAATGAGGTGGCTGGATGGAGTCACCGAAGCAGTAAGCATGAGCTTAAATGGACTCCAGAGGAGCGTAGAGGACAGGAAGGCCTGGAGGAACGTTGTCCATGGGGTCGCGATGGGTCGAACACGACTGCGCAACTAACAACCATTCCCGCTGGAAGATATTTCCTTCAGATTGCAGTCTTTGTGTATTGATGCTTTTAGGGGCTTTCCCATAATAGTGTCAAATCTATCTGAAAAATAATTGACAAAATATATACATTTTTTTATTTACGTAACTTTATTAATCCACCTTAAGATACAAAAGAAGCAAAAGAAAATCAGAAAAGAAAGAAAATGGGGTATTATAAGATACAGCAGAATGGGAACCTCCCTCCTAAAAGGTCTTCAGAAATGAAAAGCAAATTTATTCGTAGGACACAATCATTATAATGCAACTGAACAAAAACAGTGTGGTCCAAAACAAGGAATCCAATGAAAAACAAAAACAAGTTGAACAAAACAAGGAAGTCTTCATTCCATCTGCCATTTTCCTCCCTCACAACCATCTCAGAATGACAAATGAGTTTCACAGAAGATTAGCCATCTTTATAAACAGTTACTGGACCACAAAATTCTCTCTTGCAAGACAGCAACATCAATCTCCCATGGATTTCTACAAGATGAGCCTTTGAAATATCTTGATATGCAGTTTGATCACGAAGTCCAAGCCTCAAACCCATCAAACTGTCTTCATGGACAAATTATTGAATTTATGAGGAAATTTAGACCTTCTCGGTCAAAGGAGGACAGCTGGTAAGCTGTGTATGGCTCTTGCAATAACCTTCTGCAGATCTAGTTCAGTTTCTTGTTGAACTTGGTATGGTAGATTTTCTTCTGAAATTGACTGGGAAAATGCTACTTTAAGAACTGCACCATTTAAGGTGAGAGTAGGCTAAAAATCTGTTTTTCTCCCTTGCCTATTTTTTCCATCCTGATCCTGCCTACTATTTAGTGGCATGTTAAACATTTTGAGTTTGCAACAGCTGTCCCAAAATTACTGGATGCACTGTGCCCATTTTGGAAAATATTCTAAATTCCAAATAGATCCCCTTGCAGAACAGAAGTATTGAAATACTACTAATAAGCTCAGAGCAGTATGTCTTCATCTCAAGACAACTGTTTGAAACTTAAAATGTTTTGCACACTTTTTTTCTTTTAGTGCAGAACTGGCAGACCATTTAAATTTTAGCTCTTGATCTTAGTTGTATGTTTAAATCTAAAAGGGAAATCAAAGGAAAAAAATACATTAAGGGCTACTGTGATAATCATGCAATCATGACAAGTATTCTACCGTATATGATTTGGCCTCCTGCACTAAGCAAAAGACAGAATTTATGACATGCAGACTTTTGAGACTTGAATATCCCAAAATTCCATTTTCTGAGTTCTGTTTGAGATTCACGCAGAAGAAAAAAAATCCAACACAAATGTTTTTCAATTGTGATTTTTTGATTGGGCCTAATGAAGGTCCCAAAGTTATTTCAACCTGATAAGCTACTCTTTTGTTTCAAGACCAATCCAGGAAGAACTCAAAATGTTTATCTAGAACTGGACTTTATCTCTGCTTTAAAAGCCCACTAATGTTATTCTTTATTTGTAAATGCACTACTCACCTTCCACTGGAACTTATTATTTACAGAAATTGTTCCTGCTTCAATGCAAACTATTTGAATTTCATATCTCACTGAGTCCCTTGGACTGCAAGGCAATCAAAAGGGTCAGTCCTAGAGGAAATCAACCCTGACTGCTCTTTAGAAGGCCAGATCCTGAAGATGAAACTCAAATACTTTGGCCACCTAATGAGAAAGAAGGATTCACTGGAGATGAGCCTAAAGATTGAGGGCAAAAGAAGAATGGGATGACAGAGAATGAGGTGGCTGGCTGGAGTCACTGAAGCAGTAGGGGTGAACTTAAATGGACTCCAGAGGATGGTACAGGAAGGCCTGGAAGAACGTTGTCCATGGGGTCACAATGGGTCGGACATGACTTTGCAACTAACAACAACAAGCTCACAGAGAGTGAGAGGGAGTGTAGCTGGACCCTAGCATGGGCTTTTAGAGCACAGCCTTTCTACAGATGCTACTATGAGGAATATGATAATGACCTATTAATGTTTTGGGGTGTTACCAGCAGAAAATATTTATAAACTGCTAAGTTAGATTACTTCGTTCAGGAAATTCAAATAAGCAAAACAGCCAAGTTATTATAAAAAAAATAAGTGAAAACTTTATTCATCAAAGTTACAAGGAGAAAAAAACAACAACTATTTGTAACAACCCATTTATGTCTTCTACCCAAAACTGTAAAGAAAATCATGGATATTCATAGAGAACCTTGAAAATACTGGATAATGGAAGTTTGCCCAGCTTTTGAAGGAAGCTAAAGTTGCTTGTAGATCTTCAGTTCAACTTCACGGTGGCTTTCCATCTGCTGTTCTGTTTTCATCTGGTGACTAATCTGTATAAAACAGATTTGACAGTATGTTTAGTTTGGTATTTATTTGCCTACTCTACTAATTCCCCTCTTGTTATCCTCCCAAGATCAATTCTAAAACATTCCTCAAAACTGATGCCCTAAAATACAACGGTAATTGATTACACGTTCTTCCTTTTTTGCTACTTAAAAGGGAGAACATTTGTAAATTCTTCACATGGAAACTCTGCCTCCATCTTTACCCTAAATTAGCTTTTTCTTGTCCCAACCAACCTCATGTAATTCATCCTCACACATGTACATACCTATGCATAAATCAATGAAAGGTGTCATCTTTGCTTCATCGACAGGGTTCACGTTTTTTCCATGGTTCCCCAGTAACATTCTATAATTATCCATAACTTTCATTCTCCTGCTGTTTCCATCGTTCCATCTCTATTTTCATTTTATCGCTCGGAGTATTTTAATGCAATCCAAATCTGTGCTTTATAGGTTATTCAGAAACAGAGTTACAGTGGCCATCAATGACAGAAAAAAAATTCCTCGTTCATAACTCACAAAGTGATAAGTGTACATGGTCCATGATGCTCCACTCACTGCCATATGATCAAGCTTCAAATACAAGGGTAAAAAATCTTTACGGGTAGTCCTCGAGGTAAGACCACAATTAAAGTGACATTTCTGGTGCTAAGAGACAGTTGTTAAGTGAATTTTGCTCCGTTTTAATGCCTTTCTTTCCGCATTTGTTAAGTGAATCACTACAGTTGTTAAAATAGTTACAAGGCTTTTAAGTGACTCTCGTGTCCCCACTGACTTTGCCTGTCAGAAGGCGTTCTGATCTAGGCTGCCCAAGAGCATGAAGCACCCTCCTTGTCCCGACAAAAAACCCTTTTATTAATTTATTGTGAATTCTGCTCATTCACATCTAGCAAAGTCTTAAGGGAGGATTTACAGTCACGGACCTTATCTGGCTAGGAGAGCTGACAGGCCAATATCAGCAAAACTTGGCAAGGAGTCTCAGAGAGTCACACACCAATTAAGCGAACTAATTGTCTCCTGCAAACTCCACTCCCCTTTCGCTCCTCTTTGATTTCCTCTGGGAGGGGTCATTCATCGTCTGGCCTTATTCCCAAGTCGACCCCTGTTCTTTAGCTGTTCTCTTCATTTGGCAACTCTGCGCATGCGCAGATTGGGAACAGGCTCCAGCTGTTTGCTTGCCTCACTGATGTCTGACTCTGAAGGCAGCTAACAGACATACAGCTCTGGCCCCCTCTCTGCCTCCGACACAGACTCCAGGACTGGCCCCTGTTCTTCCTCAACCTCCTCGCTGTCCAAATCTGCCGCCAGCTCTGCTGGACGCTGGTGGACCACAACAGAAGGTGATTACCTGACTCTAGGACAGCAACCATTATAAATATGAATTAATTGCCAAGCATCTGAATTTGGATCACGTGATCATGGGGATGTTGCAATGGTCGTAAGTGTGAAAAATGGGCCCAAGTCATTTTTTTTTTCATGCTTTCGAAAAGTCAGTAAAAGAATTGTTTTAAGTCAAGGACTATCTGTACAACGAAATCACCACGAAACAAGATGGCACAAATGGCTTTTCTGAACAGTGTCAAACGTTTCTTGGATGTGTAATGAAACCTCTTCAAGATAGATAATTAGGTACGAAGTGTTCAGAGGATAATCTATAAAATCAAAAAAACCCATCAAATTTCCTCTCAAAGTTGACCAAGATTGAGTCTTCCTTTCTGAGCCACAAATAGCAGACAAAAACCACTTCTCACCTAAATTCATCCCTTACTGTCACTTCAAGGCAGACTGAAAAAGGAAACTCTACTTTTGAGTAGAATAACTTGAGGGAGAAAATATGACTCTACAAAATGAGAGGAACAGATGTTGGTTTGCTTTCAACTTTAGTCCTGAAAGCACTTCTTCGTGCAACATTTTGAATGCCCTCCACTCAAGTGAAGAGCCCCTAGAAAATACAAGAAAAGCAAAAGAACAAAATCATTGCTTCAATATCTTTCTTCATATTTTCTTCCATTAGGCTGTTAAATAAATTCCAAGCTCCAAATCATTGCTATAATCAAATTCAATAATAAATCATTGCTATAGTCAAATTCAACAATAACAAAAGTCTACACGGTAATCTTAGGTATCTAATCTTTCCTCCTCAATATTTGATCTCAATAACTGGATATCAAATATTTTAAATTTAGTTTTACGTACTCTTAATATTACTGCCCGATGTCACTTCAGGGCTTCCAGAACTTCCATTGCCTTTTCACAACTGGGAAATGGAAGTGACTGATGAAGGGAAAGGAAGTGAGAGGGGAGGATGAAGATGGAGACAGAAGTAGGAAATTCCAGGTCCTGATGATCCTCACATTCCCCAGATCTTAAGTATATTTTGGAAGACTCCCAATTCTAATCAGCTATGCTTTTCTCAAATACCATATTTTTCGGAGTATAAGACGCACCCTTTTCCCAAAAAAAAAAAAAAAAAAAAAAAAAGAGGCTGAAAATCTGGGTGCGTCTTATACACTGAGTATAGCATTTTTTGCCTCCTGAAACCCCGCCCCCTTCAAAAATGGTCGTGCATAGCCTTTAGACTTCCAGAATCCTTGCGGGGCTGGGGAAGGCAAAAATGAGTGAAAAACGGGCTGTTTATTGCTCAATTCCCCCCCCCCTCATTTCCCAGGACCAGTCTATAAGCCTCCTAAAGGCTATTCATGCCCTCCCTTTTTTTTTTTTTGAAAAAAAAAAACAGGCCATTTTTTGCAAAAAACGGGCCATTTTTCATAAAAAACGGGCCATTTTGGGGAGCTCTGCAGAGTGCAAAAACCTTTTTTTTAAATTGCCTCTTCAAAATCTTGGTGCATCTTATACTCCAGTGCGTCTTATACTCCAAAAATATGGTACCTCCACAAGGTTAATGTCCAGGTTGGAGTTATCAGCAGAGACCTGTCAAAACCTATAATATTAGATGGGGACATTCATAACAGCCCACGGACTTATATTTGGTCTTTATCATTGGCTCCCTGGCCTTCTCCCTAGGGAGGAGAAGCAGAAGACGCCAGTCTCTTTGTTGAATGACTTTCTGTCTGAGAAGCAAGAAGGTGGGAAGTAAGATAAAAGGAAGCCAAGCAGGTAGCAACAGGATTGGGCCCGTGAATGTATCCGGCTTGAGGGCCTTCAAAAGCTGACAGCAGAAGTAGTCACTGCTGACTTGCCTGCTTCAGATTTCTGTTTCGGCTTGTCCTGGTTTAAGGTGCAATCTTCCCTCACTGTCAGTTGCCAGAATTCCCATTCAACCTTGGGTGTATCGGATGCATGCCTTTTTGTTATAACTACTGCCAGATCCAAATATTTGCTAGGTCTGACTTTGATCTAAAAATTAGAAGGGAATATTTTCCTGGCTCTAGTTTGGCAATTGGAGAAACCATTTATGATCATGCTTTATACAGATGGCCTAAAAAAAAACACAGAATGAAGAGCAGCCAAAGAATTCATGAATTAGAGAAGCTTTCCCTTTAGAAGAAAGACTATAGAAAGTGGATTGTGCAGCTTAGTCTTCCAGTAGACTTAAAGAGTAGACCAGGGAGACTCCAGTAGACTTGGGAGGCTCCATGGCAGTGTATAAATTAAGCATGAAGTAAAAGAGGAAGATTAAAAGTTCTCCCTCTCTGTCACCATACTTCTCTCAAATAGCTAGTCTTTAAGGAGCTGGAGTAGGCGTGAGTAAACCTGTTCAGACTGAGTCTTCCCAAGAGCATGAAACAAACTCCTTGTCCCGGCAAAAAACCCTTTTAATAATTTGCTGTGAATTCTGCTCATTCAGAGTCAGCAAAGTCTTTCAAAGGAGGATTTACAGTCACAGACCTTATCTGGCTGGGAGAGCTGACAGGCCAATATCTGCAGAATTTGGCAAGGAGTCTCTGAGAGTCACGAACAAATTAATTGTCTCCTGCAAACTCCACTTCTCTTTCGCTCCTCTTTTATTTCCTCTGAGAGGGGCCATTCATCGTCTGATCTTACTCCCAAGTCGACCCCTGTTCTTTAGTTGTTCCCGCTCTGTGCATGCGCACACTGGGAACAGGCTCCAGTTGTTCCTCACTGAGGTCTGACTCTGAAGGCAGCTGATAGCTGGCATATGGCTCTGGCCCCCTCTCTGTCTCCAACATAGAGCCCTCATCAGAGCCTTCCCCAGACTCCAGGACTGGCCCATGTTCCTCTCCAACCTCCTCTGCTGGTCGCTGGCAGGCCACAACAAAACCCAGGTTCTGCTCCATCTTCATCCATGAAATCTTACTATGGGTAATTTTGGACCAGTCCCACTCAATCGAATCGACCCACATTGTTGATGTGTGAAGGGAAAAAGAGGAGGAGAAAGTATTATGTGCACCATTCAGTGCTCCTGAATGAAAAGCAAAGTATAAATTAAATAAATAACCAACCAACCAACCAACCAGAGAACTGCTGCCTTCCTATCTCTAAGCTTCTTAGATATATCCCCATTGTCCCCATATGATGCAGAAAGCTGAAGTGGATCCAAGCCTCATCTAGCAAAGTGTAAATCACAAACATCTAGCAGATGTTTCTAATTTACATATGGTGATTTCCTAATATTCTTTTGGCCTGATCACTTCCCTGTTGCAGTGCTGCCGTTTTTCAGGCCTTTGTTTTGATCCCATGGTAATAGGGCCACCTTGAAAATACACAGACCTATTTATCCCGTGAAGAATGGGCAGCTGCTTCAGACAACTGTGTAAGAGAAATAAATTATACAAGGTTATATACACTACCTACGTTTCTGTTGGCAGAACAGCTCTTATGCAAAAGGAGGAAGTTGTCATTGGAATCAGAAACTGAAGATGACAATTGTGTGCGTGTCTATTTGTTTCATCATCCTGGTTTTTTTTTTTCTAACATCAGGCAGGCAAAAACCCTTGTGAGAAACTCTTTTTACCTTTATTGGAAACCATCAGCCCTGAAGATAGGAAAAAGCCTATCTAGCAGAAAAAGGCCCAAATGTAAATAAACAGAAGAATAAATTGATAGGCCAGCCTGCAGGAACCATCACCCAAGGTTACGACTTCAATCTTTCAAGATTGCAATACCCATCACCCTCTGACAGCCCAGGAAATGCAATTCTTCACATCTGGTGTAGATTCTTCCCCATTCACTTATTTATTTAACTCGGCATACAAACTGCTGGCTACCAAAAAGGTTAAGCCGTTTGCAATGAAATCTAAAACCCAAACGTTAGTAACAGATGGAATAACAAGACACAAACACAAGTAGAAAGGGTACAGTTTGTAATTTAAAAAATAACAACAGTGGAAATTAGGGGTGCAAAGAATGCGTTTAAGGAACTTTTTCCTGACACCCATGAATTCTGCAGTTTCTTCTTCAGCTAGTCCAGAGAAGCAGGCAACCACAGGAAGACACGGTTCCAAGTGACTGACAGATGAATTTGTGGAAATTGTGGGAACCTATCTCCCCCATTGGCTCAGTAAGCTTGGAAATTCAAAGGGAAAGTATTCTCATAAGACCGTGATGGTGAAGCTGTGGTACCTAGAGCCCTATCTGTGGGCATGCGAGCCGCTGCCCCAGCTCCACTGTGCATGCGCGCGTGCCTCTCAGCAGCCAGCTGGTTTTGGGGTCTCTGTCACGCATGCAGGCGGGGGGGCATGCCCGGGTTGCAAATGGGGGTGGTGTCATCTGCATACCTAGGGTGGGGTGCACGTGGGGGTGTGTGTGTCACACATGCATGTGTGAAGGGCATGGGTGTGTGTGTCGTGTGTGAATTGCATTATGGGGATGTTTCGACACTGAGTGTCGAAAAGGTTAGGCATCACTGTCATAAGAGGTAAGGGAAGACACCTACAGTGGGTTTTTCCCCCCATAAAGATTAACTGGACTGAAGTATCATTTCTAGACTGAAAGTTAGGCTGCTGTTTTTTGGTGGGTATTTCCAGGGCTATTTTTATTTTGCAAAAGACAAAACTTGTCATTAGCTGAAAGGCTCTATGTGGGAGGCAGGATCCTATGATAGCTCATCCTTTCTGTTTATCTTCTGTGGTCTCACTGTCTGAACTGGCCATATACATAGAAAAAAAACATCTGGGGGAGATCTATATAAAGTCGCATTATCGAAATGTTTTCACTATAAATGAAGATAGACAACAATTCTAGCAATTAACAAGTAGATGGAAAGGGGGAGGGGTGGAGAAAGCACAGGGCAAGAGAGTCACAGGAACTAGATCAAATACTACTCTTACCAAAGATATATCCTCCATAAAGGTGAAATGTCTTTTTTTTATTTACTTATAACCAAGGCTTCTTGTTTCGTAAACAAGAGAGCATAGGAGAGCTTAAGTAAGGTATTGTCTAGCCATAAAACTATACCCATGTAGGGAGCAAATAACCAGAAGCATTGGCTGAATGCAAATCATAAAAGAGTTGAAGAATTCCATTTTAATGTGCATGCCAATTAGTGTACATTTAAAGTAACAATGAAGTAATGCCAAATCTAATTTTATTATTGCTATCTATATACAGGTAGTCCTCAATTTACAACAGTTCATTCAGTGACTGTTCAAAGTTACAACTAATTGAACAAAGTGATCATTTTTCAGTTACAATCTTTGTAGCATCCCCATGATCATGTGATAAAAATTCATATGCTTTGGCAACTTTGGTTCATATTTATGACCATTGCTGTGTCCCAAGGTCATGCGATCACCTTTTGCAAAGTCAATGGGGAAGCCAAGTCAATAAGGAAGCCAGTTTTACCTAGCAAACAAGTTACTAACTTAACTGCAGTGATTCACTTAACAACTGTGGCAAGAAAGGTCGTAAAATGGGGCAAAAACTCACTTAACAAAGGTTTCACTGAACTACAGAAATTTTGGGCTCAATCCTTTGGATCCTAAGTTGAGGACTACAATCCAGTCAACTAATAGTCAAAGTTAAATTGGCGCTAGATAATGGAATTGGGGGAGGTAGATTTGGGTTTCTTGTGGCAATGCAATGATTCCAAACTGATGAGACATTTAACCTCTCCTTCTAGTAACTCAGTTTTCTTTTCTCCTACAACTCACAGATCAAAAATTATTTTAATCCATACACATATATGTGTGCCCTGGTTTAGTTTAAGATTCAAATCAAAAATGGCATTCAGGTAGAAGTGACAGAGAGTAATTCCATGTGCCTGATTTAAGAATAAACTAGAGGGAGTTCCTGAAACAAAATTGTGTCTAGAATTGCAGGTGACGTTCTCTCATCCCATTTGCAGAATGTCAGATTCAAAATCTGAAAATGAATCGTCATAGGCCAGTCCTCAAAGGTGAGCATCCAATGAGGAACCTTTCAGTGGTCAAGCTTCACCTCTTAAAAAGTAGAATATGCAGGAATTTTCACAATACTCTGGAAACTGTCATGTCTGGCAATGCATATTTGTCTAGAGTAGTTCCATGGCAAAATAGGCAGCAAATGAATTTAACAATAACAACAACAACAACAAGACAGGCACCTGCCACATAACACCTCAGACCTAACAATTGTCATTAAGAAAGACAAAAAAAGTCTGGATAGTGGAAGTGGCAGTGCCTGGAGACAGCAGAATAAAAGAGAAAGAACTGGAGAAGACAACAAAATACAAAGACATACGTATAGAAATAGAACGATTGTGGCAAAGGCAAGCAAGGATAGTACTAATAGCAATGGCACCTTGGTGCAATCCCAAAGCAACTGGAGCACTTGAACACCATTGGCATTGACAAATTCGCCATCGGTCAACTGCAGAAGGCACCTTTACTTGGAACAGCTTTCATCCTGCAACAATATCCGTAACACCATCAAACATCCAGATCTGCTTATCCCAGTTCCCAGGAGTAGGTAGACAAAAATGCCAAACCCAGCCTGAACATCTGGCTGATTGTAGGATGGGCAATAATAACAGCAATAGTACTTAGACTTATATTCTGCTTCACAGTGCTTTACAGCCCTCTCTGAACTGTTTACAGAGTCAGCATATTGCCCCCAACAATCTGGCTCCTCATTTTATCGACTTAAGAAGGATGGAAGGCTTAGTCAATCTTGAGCGGCGAGATTCAAACTGCTAAACTACCCACAGAAGTAGCCTGCAGTACTGCATTCTAACCATTGTGCCACCATAGCTCCTAGTTATATATAACTCCTATATAGTAGTTACATATATACTATTATTTAATACTTCCTCCTTGAACATTTTTCTTCTTCTCTCTTAAGAAATATTGGGTACTACGGCACTCACAAAGTTCCCCAGAAACTGCATTTTGGGAAGTAGTAGAAGTTAGTCACACAGCATAATTAAATCATTGCAAATGTAATCTAGCTGAGTTTTCGCTTCTGCCTAGACAATTCAGCAATTGTTATTTAGAGAAATAGTTGTCAAGAAAGGAAAACGGGGAGATCAGGAGAGTCAACTGTGTGATGAAGGGATATGTAGGCTTCAGGACAAACTTAACTTTAACTTCCACCTCTCGGAACGGCAACGATTCAGTTAAATTCCACCTCCCACTGTGGCCACGGGGAGAGGTTATGAAAATCCCAGTCTAACATCTGGAGGAACACAAATAATAGAACTGGCATGTCTGAAGAATTTTTTAGAAACAGCGCAATAGATTCCCTGGTTCTTGCTCAATTATTTTAATAATGTAAGGATTGTTCCTATTTTTTTTTCTTATTGATTTCATATTTAATTTAAAATACCCTATTTTCTAATCCCTTCTAAGTGGGTAGTGAAAATTGTTAAAAACAGAACAACCACAGGAAGTTTTAACTTCCCATCCCACCCTCCCAGGCTGCAAGAGCGGTGCTGGCGCAGTGGTTCGAGTGCATTACTGCAGGCTACGTCTGCTGACTGCTAGCTGCAGTTCAGCAGTTCAAATCCCATCAGGCTCAAGGTTGACTCAGCCTACCATCCTTCGGAGGTGGGTAAAATGAGAACCCAAATTGTTGGGCGCAATATGCTGACTCTGTAAACCGCTTAGAGATGGCTGTAAAAGCACTATGAAGCAGTATAGAAGTCTAAGTGCTAAAAGAAACAGGGAGGTTGACCTAGGGTTGGTCTAGAAGACCTCCAAGGTCCCTTCCTGTTCTGTTCGATTGAATCTTCTGATTGTTTGAAACAAGAGTACTATGAAGGAACGTCCCATTTCACTACTGGATGCACTTTAAAATTGTTCTCTTTCCAAAACATTACATCCTGAAAAATGTATCTTTTAAAGAAAAATTACAACCAAAGCTACGATAATTCCCAGCTGCCTCCAGTGCAGTGACAGATGGATCAATTAGGTTCAGACAATAATGGCTTTCATTCAACAAACTTGTTTTCGCTGGAAAATGTATGAAGATAAGCAGAAGTGGACTTTCATACAGCCTCTTAAATGAGAGCACAACCCTTTATTTGGCTGATATGGGATAAAAAATGCAGGAACCAAAGCAAATAATCAAGGCTCATCCATTATGCAAATGCATGCCTGTGTCATGTTCTCCTCTTTTTTTAAAAGGTATAAATATCAGTGCTTGTTTTCTGCGTGTGTCTGTGTATGTTACTATGAGAGAAGGCAAACCCTAACAGTATATACTGAATAATAAACACCAAAGGGAGCCTGGGTTATTTGCTTTGGGTCTTGTTTTTCTTTAATTCCACATCAATCAAATAAAGGGAGGTGTTACCTGTATTTCATTCATAGAGAGAACTATGGAAAGAGACCACAAACTTGATTGAAGTAATAATCCTTTTTTTTCCCTTCTGAAAGTCAATCTTCTTGTTCCTCCCCACCCAGATCTAGTTTTACAGCTCTCCCGCATAACAAGCTTTTCATTACACTCTACATCAATTCATGCAAACGAACAATAAGTAACTTGAGCCTATATTGTTAACCACACATCTAAGTTGTCAAACACATCCTGGAATTCACCAGATCAATTTCTATTACCAAGCAGAAAAGCTGCATCGACAGTATTCGTGCTGCAAGACCCTGCATGTTGCAGCCGTCTTTCAGATTCGACTGAAGTTAAACTGCAAGCAAACGTAATTTACCACATTTTAGCCTCCAGCGTTGGGCAAGTGCAGGCTACATTGGTTAGCCTCTGAACTAGTGAAAATCCTGGATCTTGGGTTATTTCAGTAACCTCTGGTTCCGTTAAGCAGGAATAAAAGTGCTGCGTTTGCACCCAACCTCTCTGCCTCTGGCAAAGTCTCAAAACAATCTTTCAAATCATAACAGGAATTTGGACAGGGAGCAGTCCACTTCAGAGCATTTGGCTTCAGCAGAGTAATAACCCTGCAGTGTTTAGAAAGCAAAGGCTAAAGAAAGACCAAAGGTTAGGCAGGTTGTCCAGTGTTGAAAAGTGTACATAAGGCAAAAACAAGGAATACCTGTTTTGATCCCTGGAGGAATAAGGTGTACGCACCTTTTGTTCATAAGGGTACTACTTCTCTCCAAACAAGAAATGCATCATTCTTGTGTTGGCCACCAAGGTAACAAGCATCACACAATACCTTGAATTTCTTCCTAGTGTCTTGGAGCCAAATATATATTGCAGTTTTATTTAATCTGCTCAGTGACTCAGGTAAGTAGGTAGATAGATAGTTGTGATCTACTAGAAGTTTGTGGTCGAGACAGATGGGATAATTTGGCAACATTGGGTGATTAATGTGCTAGTTTTACCTGGGTTTGAAAGAGTCAGCTTTCTTCTTTTTAAAAGGCATTATGTAAAACTGGTTTTTAGCAGGATAAAAGTGCCATTTCCTGCTCCCAATTCTTCAGCATTTGTGACTGCAATGGCCCCTGAATGCCAAGAAGAAAAAAAGGGGGGCTGAGGCTTCAAGCTGCATCCCCCCTCCCCATTTGCTCCTCAGTGGGCTGAAATAAGAGATCCCTCTATTTTTTTTTAATCTCAGCACTGATAGGTGATTCTACCCACCGGGTGTGGGCAAAATGCCCTTTATACTTGAGCATCCAGAGTACCACGTTCTCCTGCCTTCTTCCACAAGCCAGGATCAAGAAAAACAAAAGCAATGTGTGAATCCAGCCTATGGTTTAGAAAACCACTGAGAAAAGCATGGAAGTAGGCAGGATGGGCAACTCCCTTGCTCTTCCTGCTCAGCTGGTTTCAGGAAATGTGTTTGAATTGTGGGAATGTGTGAAAGGAAAAAGTCAAATGCAACCTTAGCCCTCTTCCCCTTGCCTAAACAACAGAATTGGCTTGCATGCAAGGCTGTTATTCATCTGTATTGTTCTTCTGGAAATAGTCCCACAAGAGTTAAATAGCAAATTTTTAAACCATTTTTTTTCCTTTTAAACTTTTCCATGCAGTAATATTAATATATATATAAAAAAGCTCACTTTCTGCTTAGGTTAGTGATTTTTTTTTATTTTTCAAAGTGGAGAAGTGAAACACTCAACATTCCCCCATAGAAACCCAGAATTATGCAAGATAATTTAGTCCAGCAATAAGACATGTGCAATACAACACATTTTGAAAGCACAAGTTGAGTGAATGTTGCAAGACGAGACTGGAACTGCTTCAGGGAAATTCAATTAAGACCGGTTGGTACGAAGAAATTAACTGTATTCTGCCTACTGCAGAAATAGAAATCTTATCTCGTTGGAATGCCCAATGGGTAGATATCATTCTCCCAGCTTTTGTTTCTTGTTTTTGAAAAGAAAACCCACTAAGAAAACAAACCAAAGCCACAGAGATTGCTGACTAGGCACCATACCAGCATTTTTTCAAACTTGTTTCTCAAAACTTTCCCAACACGCTTGCTGGGGAATTCTGGGAGTTGGGGGTAGCCAAGTGTAGGGAACGCAACCCAGCCCAACACAAACTCAAACGGGTCTGGTAAAGGGTTCAAATCTCACAACAGAGGGTAATAATGTATGGCAGAAAACCCCGGAAGGCTCTCAGACAAAGGGAGCCCGCTTTTAAAACGGAGGTAAACAAAGGCCGATCGTTTTGCAACCTTTGGTGAAGTTTTTCACCCTCTCACGGGTTGGGGGGGAAGAAATAGCTCCCTGTTCTTGTTTTAAACATGAATAGTTCTGAATTACATTTTTAAGCCGTTCTTTAATGCACGATTAATTTAAACACAGGCTAGGAGGCAGCAGGCGCGGTATATTTATTTGGAGTATAGGACTTGCAGGCGCTGCACGTCTCTTTGCAAGTAAGTACAGTAAACCCCAGACAGCAAACCTTTCTTGGTTAGCTCAGTCCCGCTAAAACCAAGACCATCTCCCGCCATTAACTTGTCTCCCCCTTCCTCTACAAAAAAAGAGCAACCTACAAAGGATTTCCGCCTGCTTGCACCGCAGCCATGAACGTTTCTTGCCAATTTAATCCCCCTGGGTTTTTATGGGGCTTACTGTAGGGTAAGCAAGCTTGATCATTTTGGATAAGGAATGAAAGGGGCGATTGGCGGATTCAGTGGGCCCCGAAGCAATTTTTGTATTTGGCTAAAACAAAAGCACCGGGGGATTGGGGAGGGAGGGAGAGAGCGGCTAATCGGTGGGGCAAATAGGCCTCATTGGAGAGAAGAGCCAGAAAGTTGGAGAACTCGGGATAAGAAAAAGTAGCCAAGAATTTTTTTTTAAAAAAAGTATTCGCGATGCATTTCAGCGAGTGATCCTTAGCAACGCGGGCTTTGTTTGAGTAGCCGATCCGGGCCAGGTTGGCCAAGGGGCCTAAATTGCAAAGGGACAGATGGGTGGGTGGGTGGGTGGGTGAAGAGATCGGGGCCGTGCGTTTTACAGCAAATCCGATGGGAGTTGCAAAGGACGTGTTGCAAATCCGACGGAGTTGCAAACGTAAAATGGGAAGGGGGGGACGGGGATTGAAGAATCCCCCCCTTTTTTTTTGCAAGAAGTAAAACCTCCCCTTCTCTCTCCCACCTCGCCCCGCCAGACGAAACCCACGAACGTCGCACCGACCTGTTGCAGCTCGTTGGTGAAATAAAGGAAAGTGATCGCCACGCAGATGGATTGCAAGAGCACGGCGAAAATCAGGATGAGCCCGCAGGTCTGGCCCGTGCTGGGCCCGCCTGATGCCACCATGGTGGTCGCTGGCGGATGCACACACACAAAAAATGGGGGGTTTCGCACAAGCGGACGAGCGGTGGGAGATTCTGTCCTTGTCTGGAGAGAGGCCTGCCGGACTCGGATTGGGGTGGTTAAGGTGGAGCCACGTCCGGCCTCTTTCAAAGCCCGCTTTGCTCCTCCCCCTTTTCTCTTTTTCAAGAGTTGCTTTGGCAGTTTTGGGAAGTTTCTGGGAAGTTGGAAAAAGATCCCGGGATGCAGAGAAAGAGAAAGAGAAAGAAGGGGAAAAAAGGAAAGAAAGAAAGAGAAAGAAAAAAGGGCCGGCAAGCAGGGAGGAGGGAAGGAAGGAAGAGCAAGCAGAGAGGAAGGAAGGAAGGAATGGGGAGAGAGAGAGAGAGAAAGGAAAGGAAGGAAAAAAGAAAGAAAGACAAAAAAAAGGCGGGCAAGCAGGGAGGAGGGAGGGAAGGAAGAGCAAGCAGGGAGGGAGGGAAGAAGGGAGAGAGAAAAAAGAAAGGAAAGAAAGAAAAAGAAGGGAAGAAAGAAAGAGAAAAAAGAATGCTGGGCAAGCAGAGTGGAGGGAAAGAAGGAAGAGCAAACGGAGGGAGGGAGGGAGAGAAAAAGAGGAAAGAAAGAAAAAGAACGGAAGAAAGAAAGAAAAAAAATTATGGTGGGCAAGCAGGTTGGAGGGAAAGAAGGAAGAGCAAGCAGGGAGGAAGAAAGAGAGGGAGGGAGGAAAGGAAGGGAAAAAAGAAAGACAAAAAACAAAGGCGGGCAAGCAGGGAGGAGGAAAGGAAGAAAGAGCAAGGAGGGAGGGGGGGAGAGAGATAGAAAAAAGAAAGGAAAAAGAAAGAGAAAAAAAGAATGGTGGGCAAGAAGGGAGGAGAGAAGGAAGGAAGAGCAAGCAGGGAGGGCATGAGGAGCGGGAGAGAGCAAAAAAGGAAGGAAGGAAAGAAGGAAATTCTCAAATCATCTAGGGTCAGGTTTGTACCAAAGGTACTTTTTCCAAAAGGAAACTGAAAAAGTTTCTTGGATGAGAAGCGAAACTTTAAAAAAAAAAAAAAACTAAATCCAGTTTTTGGGGTGGGTGGGTGGGTGTGGAGGCAGTATCTTGGGAACAGATGAATGGTTCACATTGTGGCGTTTAGGTGAATTCAAGCTTAAGTGGCACCTTCACACAGAACATGTCTAGAGATTCTCAGTCATCCAGCTCATGGTTATCCCAAAGGTGCTTTTTCAAGAGGCAACTAAACTAATGGATGGAAACTGAACAAGGAGAGATTCAACCTGGAAATAGGGAAGAATTTTCTGACACTGAGAACAATCAACCCATGGAACAGAAGTTGCCTTCAGAAGTTATGGAAGCTTCAACACTGGAAGCTTTCAAGAAGAGACTGGACTGCCATCTGTCAAAAAGGGTGTAGGCAGGGTGTGCTGGGGGGGGGGAATGGACTAGATGACCTACAAGGTCCCTTCCAACTCTGTTAACCTGTACCTTTATCTAATCTTCTCATTCAAGAAGCTTTCTCAGCTCTCTTCTTCAGGGCTGAAGAAGCTTCTTGGATGAGAAGCGAAACGAATCCAAGAAAAACCAGAAAGCCCAGTTGCCTCTTGAAAAAGCACCTTTGGGACTTCGCCCAACATGGTAACCCCAAAGGAACCCGTTTCCTAGAATTTGCAGGAGACCTTGAACCATCACAGGTAAACACAGGGCATGACCGCCAAAAAAAATTGAGATCAGCGCTAAGCAAATTTGGCAGTTTATACCACTGCTGCTGCATTGCATTCCAAGTTAAATCAACTGTAGGAATCAGATAAAGGGTACTGTGAGAGGCGATCCCGTTGAGTTATTTCATACTTTAATTTGTAGCAGCGTCTACATCTAGAAAACATGTTCATTTAGTAACCTGTTTAAATGTGTTGTGTGAATGCAGTTACACTGTGTAACTAATCAAGGAGAGAAGCAACTTAGAACTGAGGAGAAATTTCCTGACAGTTAGAACAATTAATCGGTGGAACAGCTTGCCTCCAGAAGCTGAGAATGCCCCAACACTGGAAGTCTTTAAGAAGATGTTGGATAGCCATTTGTCTGAAATGGTACAGGGTTTCCTGCCTAGGCAGGGGGTTGGACTAGAAGACCTCCAAGGTCCCTTCCAACTCTGCTAATGTATTGTGTTAATCCTTCATTTGGAGGAGAAAATTGAACTATTGGGTTTGTGCATTTAAAAGGCAAAAATGTATTATATTAATAATCATAATGGCCAGGAAAGTTCCAGTATTTATCTGAGCTTGAAAAACTAAGTATGGTTGGATGAAATACACTAGGAAAGGAGTGTCAAACTCAAGGGCCATATCCGGCCCATGCAGTGCTTAGATCTGGGCCGTAGGGCCGCTCTGGAAATAGCAACGAACTGGCCCACAGGTCCTATGCCAGCGAAAATGGAGCTTGGGAGGGCCCCAAGCTCCGTTTTCGCTAGCAGAGTGCTTGGGCCCCCACAGGGGCCCCTGACATGAGTGACATCAAGCTGGCCACAACCACCCTGGCCACACCCACCTCTCCCCCCAAGGTCAAACACAACCTTGATGCGGCCCTCAGTGAAACCCAAGTTTGACACCCACTAGGAAATCCAAGCCTGTCTGATAAATCAGCTATAAATCTGGAAGAAGGCAATGTTGTGGCCCATCAGCGTGGCCAGCAAAGCTGGCAGCAGATTCGGACAGTGAGGAGGTTGGGGAGGAACATGGGCCAATCCTGGAGTCTGGGGAAGGTTTTGATGAGGGCTGTGTGTCGGAGGCAGAAAGGGGGCCAGAGCCATATGGCAGTTATCAACTGCTTTCAGAGTCAGACATCAGGGAGGCAGATGAACAGCTGGAGCTTATTCCCAGTGTGTACATGCACAGAGTTGCCAGATGAAGGGAACAGCTAAAGAACGGGTTGACTTGGGAGTAAGGCCACAGGTGGATGATTAATGGCCCCTCCCACAGGAAATAAAAGAGGCGCGAAAGGGGAGTGGAGTTTGCAGGAGACAATTCGTTCGCTTAATGGGTTTGTGACTCTCCGAGACTCCTTGCCAGGTTTTGCAGATATCGGCCTGGCAGCTCTCCAAGCCAGATAAGGTCTGTGACTGTAAATCCTCCCTTGAAAGACCTTATTGGATGTGAATGGGCAGAATTCACAGTAAATTAATAAAAGGGTTTTTTGTCGGGACAAGGAATTGCTTCATGCTCTTGGGAAGCCTCTGTCAGAACAGGCAGGGGTAAACCACTCTGATATTTTTGTCAAGAAGACCTCAAAGCTTAATTGAAGAAAAATATATATGTATTTCCATGGTGTATGGGTGTAGGGAACACCATCCAAAGTTCTGATTCACTACCTGATTCGTCACCTTAAGTTGGTTTTTCTAGCAAAGATTCAGACCTACAACCACAATTGAGTGCAAAATTTCTGCTGCTAAGCGAGCTAGTTTAATGGGTTTTGCCCCTTTTTATGACCTTCTTGCCACAGTTGTTATGTGAATCACTACAGTTGTTCAATTAGTAACACGGTTATGAAATAACTCTGGCTTCCCATTAACTTTGCTTGTCAGAAGATTGCAAAATGTTGATCACATGACCCCAGGGCACCACAATTGTGATAAATGTGATCCAGCTGCCAACTATTTGAATTTTGATCATGTCGTCATGGGGATACTGCAACAGTCAGGTGTGAAAAACGGCCATAAGTCACTTTTTTCAGTCCTTTTTTCAGTACCTGAGCAGTCACTATGCAAATGGTTATAAGTTGAGGATTACCTGTACATCGTTCTGACCCAGCCTTAGCAGAAACAAGAAACAGACTCCTTGTCATGAAAAAACCCTCTTTATTTATCTCCTGTGAATTAATGGCATTAACACACCAAAAGTCCAGGTAATAGTCCTTCAAAGAATTAATTGCAGTAACAGACCTTATCAGTTCCTTGCAATAATTGCCAGACCGTGAACTCCCAGCGGAAAGGCTACAAATTAAGTTCTGGCAAGCAGTCTCTGTGTCAGAAAACACAATGAGAAAATCTCCAGAAATCCGAACTTGTCTCCTACAACAACCACTCCCCTTTCCTTCTATTTATTCCTCAGCCAGGGAGGGGCCATTCAGCATCCACATGTGCCTTGCTTCCCAAGTCGACTCCATGTTCTCCATTGTTCTCCTCTCCTAACATCTCTGCATATACCGTATGTGCATCTGGAACAGGCCCCAGCTGTTCTTCAGCTGCCTCTTCAGTGCCTGGGAAATGTCTGACGGACTTGACTCTATCTCAGTGTCCATCAGAGCCTTCCCCAGAAGTGGCCCAAGTTCTTCTCCAACCTCCACATCGTTCGAGTCTGCTGCCAGCTCTGCTGGTGGGCCGCAACATACATTAAAAAGCAACTTCAAGAAGCATCCAAATGTCTTCATCCATTCCTCTACATCACAGGTGTCAAACTCGCCATGTCACATTGCTGTCACGTGGCATTTTGAGATGGTTTTCCCCTTCGTGGAGCTGGGGTGGGTGTGGCCAGTGTGTGACGCATCTGTCCTGTGGGCCGCCAATTTGACACCCCTGCTCTACACTGTCCCACTGACATTTTATCAGATGGGTTATTTCCAGTAATCATCCAATAGAACAGACTAGCAATTCCCCCACCCATAAGAAACAAGTCCTTTAACAAGCAAAAGAACATCGCTAGAGACACAAAGCAAAATTCCCTCCCAACACATAACACACTTTTTGTCTAGGACAGAATTGAGGTCTTTCTTAACACTCCATGACTGACAGCAGCTCAGAAATGGTGCCAGTGGTGGGGTTTTGCAAGCACCTTCACTGGTAGTCCCAGAATTTTGCCACTCGCAGAAATGATGATAATTGCAGATAGACTTCAGGATAATTGATAGAGATGGAGGAGTGGAATTGACAGTAAGGAAAAGAAATTTGCAAATGAAATGACATGAACTCCTGTGGACAATGCAAAATGCACCAGGATATTGCGAAAATCATTGGGTACCAATCCCAAGAAAAACAGATTGGGGTAGTGGTGAGCTGGGATAGAAATCAGGAGACGGTGACTTCTAGTTCTGTCCTAGGCATGGAAGTCAACTGGATGACTTTGGGCCAATCTCAGTCCTAAAAAAAAAGAAAAAAAGGAAGGCCGAGAGGAAGCGACTTTTGAACATTTAGCCAAGAAAGCATTCTTAGAAGTCAGGAAGATGCAACACCCCACCCCACAGAATAGGTTATGAATTAGAGTGGGGTGCTTGAGTTCATTCTGTGTAGTAGTATGTTGCTGTTTTGCCTTTGCCACTTTTGTTAAAAGTGACAATTCATCACAATTAGGAATTAGGAAAGACTTGCTCAGAATCAGGCAACCTCATTCATGTCTGCAGTAATTAGGATTTCATTTTTCATAGCGTGTACAACAGACCCTTTTGCCTGAAATCCTTCGTTGTTTGGGTAATAGAGCTTACAATTTTTAAACTATTTAGCATTTATGCTACGCAAATCAGTAAACAAAGTTGATTGCTCGTAAAACCCACAGTTACCAGGTATTTGAGTGTAAAATAGAAATCCTGAAATGAAAGAAATGTTCAGCAAAGAGTTTACTTTGGGAAACTACAGGATTGCACGATCCTGAACAAGATTGATATTGTGATGATGAGTAATACTAGCAAGATTTTAGGTTTCAGATTTTCTTACTCATTATAATTTCCTTGTGGCTCTTTTGAGTATCATTGATCTCCTGGTTTCCTTTTCCTAGAAACAAGCTGAAAATTCATGAGTGGCTAAAAAAAATAAAAAATCATGTGTTCTGAAAAATTGGAAAGAAAAGAATGGGTTATTTGTCACCAGAATATATATTTTTTCCCCTGTCATCACAAGTATCTCTTGGAGGTTTCAAGACTCAAATTTTGCACCCCATGTTATTGGTTCCTGCAAAGTCGGTATCTATAGGTGATTGAGTTAGGCCAGTAATTTTTTTGGTCTTCAGGGCAACCGCTATCCAGAGTATCATGGAAATATTTTACACACTAAAATAAAAGTAAAAAAGTAATTTACATTAGTTTGTAAATTATCTATCTAAAAATCTATTATCCTAGTTTCTTTCAAGTCTTGCATTTATCTTGCATTTTCTGAAATATATTTAATTGAGTCTGGGTCCGCTTTAATGACTTTAATGACTGTTTCTATTCAGGCTGATTTTAACCCATCTGTAAAATTGTTGTGTAATTATTTGTCCTGTATTTATGATGGGTGCAGTGTCCCGAGTTCATGTGGTCCCCTTTTGCGACCTTCTGACAAGCAAACTCAGTAGAGAAGCCAGATTCATTTAACAACCAGGTTACTAACTTAACAACTGCAGTAATTCACTTAAGTACTATGGCAAGAAGGATTGTAAAATGGGGGCAAAACTCACTTAACAAATGTCTTGCTTAACAACGGAAAGTTTGGGCTCAGTTATGGTTGTAAGCCAAGGACTACCAGTAGTCCATACAAGAAAAGTTACCTTACAAAGGGGAGTCAGATTAATGTTGCTCAACACCAACAATGATGTCAAAAAAAGTAAAACAAATATTTGTTGTGTTTCGTCGCATGACATTGAAGTGGTTTACAACTGTCTTCATCTAGTATGTTTTTCAGCTTCCCATCCTACACCAAGTTTTTTTCAATCTCAGTAGCTTTAAGTTGTGTGGACTTCAACACCCCCAGCATTTCCCAGCCAGCCATGACATACTGTCTGGAGAATACTAGGGGTTGAAGTCCACACATCTTGAAGCTGCTGAGAAATGCTGCTCTAGATAATCCTTCATCTAAATATTAACCACCTCTAGCCAGTTAACTTTCTAAATCATGCAATGTTTAACGAAACAGGGCTGAACGTTTACTTCTTTCCCACTTCTGGACTTTGTGCAAACAATCTTGTGGGGATTTCCTCCTATTCAGAGTATCACGGAAATATTGAAAATATTTCTGAGATATTTCTGGACAGGAAACACTATTTTGAGCGCTGTTCAAGTGTAAATCAAAGCTGTGTAGGTAGACTTTTCTGAGTACCAATTGTAGAGTATAAAAGACCTTCCCTTAGTAACCACTGGCATGTTTGAGTCATAAAGGGATCCTTGTCTCATGGGGAAACTTTCTGCTGATGTATGGAAACGCTGCTGCAGTGGCATTGTAGCTGAGGATGGCATCTTCAAACTAAAATTTGCCATAATTTTGTCTCTTTCTTCCCGTGCTGTTCTCTAAAAATATCATCTGGCAAGTAAATACTATCTGCAAGGATTAGAGCAGGCATGTCCAGTCAGTGGTCCGCAGGCCACCACCTTCCCCCAGACAGCTAGTAATATGGTTCCACAAGATTGTAAACATTATTGTGTGATTTTATATTATCCAATTTGGGTTGGTCATTAAGACCAGAGTTTTAGTTTTCGAAGCTTTCGAACTCATACTGGAGATCAGGGGTGGGTTTCAACCGGTTCGCGGCGGTCCCTGCGAACCGGTTGGTCGGCGAACCCGGAAGTAAGTAACTTCCGGGAATGGCGAAGGGCCCACCCGCCCGCCCGCGCTCCTTACCCGGTTTTGACGAGTTCTGCGCTTCCACGCATGCGCAGGACGCATACAGCGCCTGCGCAATCCTCCAGGAGCAGCTGGAACATCGCACAGACGCTAGCACGCATGCGTGCACCGCGCGCGTGCATGAGGACGCCGCCGGCCACGTTCCAACCGAACTGGTTGGAACGGGGCGAGAAACCCACCCCTGCTGGAAATCATCCTGAGGTAACCTCTCTCTACCAGAATGTGTGCTTTGGGCTATTCTGAGTGTGGAATTTATGTGGTGCCCAGTTCTTTTTTCTTTTTTTTGAGAATTTTTTTTATTGTTTTAGTTAAACAAAAAGACAAAAAAAAATCTTCTTTCGTTACATCTTGTTGAAAGGGTATCGATTGGTTACAAATATATTCTGTGCGTTTCTTCCACAATCCTTACATATGCTTCATTCAAATCAGGTTGTACATTTTAAGTCCCCCCCGTAACACACCTGTATGTATCATTAAATATTGTCCATTAACATTTCATTGTTATTATTGTAGTTACCGTATTTATCGGCGTATAACACGCAGTTTTAAAACTAAAATTGCAAGCTTAAACCCTGCCTGCGTGTTATACGCCGATACTCCGGGTGGCAGAAGCCCGGGACCCAGTCAAATTCGCTGCGCAAGGTGAAACGGCCGGCAGCAGCCCTGCTCTCCTGCTGCGGCTTCTGTTTCAATAGGGAAGAAAACTTCCTTTCGCTTCCCGGGCTTCTGCCGCCCGGCAGAAGCCCCGGGACCCAGTCAAATTCGGGAAGCGAAAGGAAGTTTTCTTCCCTACTGAAACAGAAGCCGCAGCAGGAGAGCGAGGCTGCTGCCGGCCGTTTCACTTTGCGCAGCGAATTTGACTGGGTCCCGGGCTTCTGCCACCCGGCAGAAGCCCCGGGACCCAGTCAAATTCGCTGCGCAAGGTGAAACGGCTGGCAGCAGCCTCGCTCTCCTGCGGCCAGCGTCCGTTTCAGTCGCTTCCCTTGTCCGTCTTGATTGCTGGAAGCAGTAACAAACGGCGCGTCCGCTCCGCATCGCCCTGACAACCACCCCAGCCGGCGGCTGCCAGGCCTCGCTGGAGTCAATTGCAAAGCTGCGTTCAGCGCTTTGAGGACCTGAGGCATCTTGGGAAATGTAGTTCCCTATCAGAAAGAATGGAGTAGCTGCGAATTTGTAACAACATAATATAACTTGGTGCTTCGCAGGTTACGAAAATCTCGTTTGATTTGCACACTGTTTTTTAAAAGTTAGATAAAGAAATTATGCTGTGAAAGCGACTAGATAGCCCCCCTCCCCTTCCTGTGTGTGAGAAAGGGAAGGAGAGGAAGGAAGGAGGGAGGGGGGAGGAAAAGAAGAAGGGAAGGGGGGAGAAGATGGAAGGAGAAAAGATGGATGGAAGGAGAAAGAATGGAAGGAGAAGGAGGAAGATGGAAGAAGAAAGGAAGAAAAAGAAGAAGGGAGGGAGAAGGAAGGAGGTAGGAAGAAAAGGGGAAGAGAGGGAAAGAGCAGAAAGACAAAGAGGATGAAGTTGATAGGCAAGAGGAAGGGGGAAGGAAGGGAAAAAAGAGGGAGAGAGTGAAGATGAGGAAGAGGTTTTTGGTTTTCCAAAAAGCAGTGATTCTGATTAAGTTTTTTTGCTCAAAGAGGTGTTTTTTCATTTCATATTTGCCTTTTAAGAGGAGTTAATGTTATAATTCATGTTCTAATGTTATAAATTTTAATCCAACATTAAGTTCCGAGCTTCCAAGTCATTTATTTTTAATGAAAAAAATTTTTACTCAAATTTTTGTGTTAAAATGGGGGGTGCGTGTTATACGCCGGTGCGTGTTATACGCCGATAAATACGGTAACTAAAAGTTATTAACTGTTTATCACACCTCTCCTCTCCAGGCCCACACAATATTATAGCTTTATAGCCATCTTTAGACAATGATTTATTAATAAGATTTATAGGACTTTTCCCTCAATCCCAAATTAGTTAATTACATGCTAAGAAAATAAACATTAGACATCTAAGACAATCTAAGAGATATTAACATTTCTACTTAACAATCACCAAAATATACATTAGCAGTTCTATGGCCTGGTTATTTATCCTAACTAAGGTTCTATGTGGGCTTTTGATTGAGGTCCGGATGGCCGCCACTAAGTTATTAATACAATCTTATTGTATCTATTATTTTATATATGGCCCCAAACAATTCTTCACTCAGTGTGGCCTAGGCAAAAGCTTGGACGCCCATGGTTTAGAGCAGGGACCTCCAAACCTGGCAACTTTAAGACTTGTGGACTTCAACTTCCAGAATTCCCCAGCCAGGCAGGCTGAGGAATTCTGGGAGTTGAAGTCCACAAGTCTTAAAGTTGCGGAGTTTGGAGATCCTTGGATCAGAGGAAAGTCAAGTAGGAAAAGTTGTAATCTCCCAAATTAGCAGCATTTGTGAGAATAGTGGAAGGGATATTCAGAATATAATCTGAATATGCCATAATATGCCACCACCAAAAGGCAACAAAGAGATACAGTTGTCCTAGTTTAGTGACCACAATTGGGACCGTTTGATTGTTCAGTGAAGCAGTTACTATGTGAAATTGTGATGTGATTACCTTATGTTAGCTTTCTTTTCCTTTATGGGCTTGCAATGATGTAAATACAAGGATTGGTCATAAACGTACGTTTTCATGGACAGCTAAAGGGGGCAGTAGCCAAAGTAAACCTACCTGTACTAAAAACAAATTGCTTATGAAACAGTTGCAATCTGGACATTTGAGGTCCAGGTGTGATGCCCAAAATAATAGGAATATCACTTAGACTTATATACCACTTCACAGTGCTTTCCAGCCCTCTCTACGCGGTTTACAACTGTCGGCCTATTGCCCCCAATAATCAGGGTCCTCATTTTACTGACCTCGGAAGAATGGAAGGCTGAGTCAGCCTTGATCCGGTCAGAATCAAACTCCAGATGGTGGGCAGAGTTAGCCTGCAATACTGCATTCCGACTACTGCACTGCCAGATAATTCTGTATCTGTATTTGGTATCTGATCTCCCAGTATACAGTAAATAGTTTGACTTCCTTGATAGTAATTGAAGGCTTTGTAGTGTTCATGCAAATAATAATTATTTGTCCCTGAATGAAAGGAACGCTGCATTTCAATCTGTGATTGATGTGATCTTAGATCTGAAACATTTGGCCTCATCTTTGGACTTTCTTTGGACTTACCTGCTTTATTTTCATCTTCTGCTTCCTCATATGAAGAGTTCTGGGGAATTTGAAAGTTGGCATGCTGGGCTGTTTGATAATGATGATGACTACATGCCATAAAGTTGTCACGAACTCATAGCGACCAGGTACATGGTTTTTCTCCATCAATTGTGTCCTTCAAATTTCCCCTGCATGGTGCCGCTGAAACATCCTTATTACTATATTACTTATTAATATATACATCAGAGGAGGAGCAGGTGCTGCTTACACATTTAGTCTCACTTTCTGAAACTTGTCCTCACAAATCACATTTTGGGCTGTTTCTAACAGCTACATAATTCAGCATTTCATGGCACAAGTGTAAACCAGATTTCTCTGCAATATTTGGGAATTCCCACAATAGATAATCCTCAACTTACAACAGTTCATTTAGTGACCTCTCAAAGTTACAATGGCACCGAAAAAAGTGACTTATGACCGTTTTTCACACTTACAACCGTTGCAGCATCCCCATAGTCACATGACCAAAATTCGGATATTTGACAGGTGACTCGCATTTATGATGGTTGCAGTGTTCCAGAGTCATGTGACCTGTTTTGCGACTTCTGACATGCAAATTCAATGGGCAAGTCAGATTCACTTACTATGTTATTAATTTAACAACTGCAGTGACACTTAAACACACTTAACAACTGTGGCAGGAAAGGTCATGGAAAAACTCACTTCGCAACAAAACTTTTGGGCTCAATTGTGGTCTACCTATATCTCAATTTTCTTTTCGTTAATTCTAAAGTT